>NC_133830.1:18207500-18335000 GCF_047830755.1 Zonotrichia albicollis
TGTTGAATCAAATCTTATTTTGCAAATACTAAAATGCCCATTAATTTGCAAACAAATCCAATATTTTCTCTGTTACAAGGACAAGGATCTCCTGCTCTCTGCTCTGTCAGATAAAAGAACTGGCAGCACATAGAACCATTTATTAGAAAGGCAGCCTGATTTGAGCTGATCACATCTTAAAGACCTGGTTTATGGAAAATAAATGTCTAATGAGAAAAAAAAATATATTCCCAGCACTAAGAACCTGTCACAACAACACTCATCCACAGAAAACTGCACTCAGACTCACAACAATATTTTCAGAGAAATTTAATTTCTCTGCTTTTCAGAGAAATTAAAGCCAGCTAAGGTTTCAATTCTTGGAAGTGAGGCGATTTCAGTACATTTGCTAGTTTGAAACTGATTCACCTCTCAGACAACAAATGTAGAGCAATTAGTGCCTTAAAGTTCATTAAGGGACCTGATTTGTGCCACATTCCCACAGCAGTTTCTTGCTGCCATGTCTGCTAACCTGAGAGAATCCAGGATATCCAGCTCAAATCTGCCTTTCTGATAAATGATTCTATGTGCTGCCAGTTCTTTTATCTGACAGAGCAGAAAGCAGGAGATCCCTGTCCTTGTAACAGAGAAAATATTGGATTTGCTTGCAAATTAATGGGTATTTTAGTATTTGTAAAATGAGACTTGATTCAACCTAAGATCTGCAAAATATTGCCATATTTTCATGTGGAAATGGGGCAGAAGGGAAAATTCAATTAGGAGTCATGATGGAGTGTGTGAAAAATGAGTGGGAGAAGTCTGTAGAGGCAAATTATTAAATATTATATATATTACCCATCATCACTTACTTGCAATCATAAATTCACACACATAATATTTGCTTCTTATCCCGTGAGCTGAGCTTAGGAAGAAACTTGAGTATGAAAAATAGGATGCCCTGAGGGAAAAAATAATGGGAGAATGACTACATTTATTTATGTAATGGGAATAAAACCATGCTCATATCCTCCTGACATCCATAAAGCCATGCAGAGGAATAGACACACAGCTCCACACAAAACATTTAAATATAACATTTATATAACATTTAAGTAAAATTTAAGAACATTTATATAAAGTTCAAATTTATATAACAGATTTCCCTGAAGCTGAGCTCAGGATTTGTGTGGAATCTTGCATAGGAAATGCAATCAGCCGCTGTTCCTTCCTACTGAAACCATGCCACAAGAGTCTGAAGCACTAAAATATAAATAAATAAGCAAATAAATAAATAAAATAAATAAATAAATATATCAGAGAGCTCTCCTGGCAGGTCTGTGTCGTTCCCTACACAATTAATTGTGACTATATCACCCAGAAGTAATATTTAAGCTCGTAAATATCTAGCATAAATATTCTCCACATGCACACACGCCTCCAGGATGTGTTGGACTTCCCGAGGCAATTTTCAGGATGAAAAGTTTTTCAAAAACTTCTCAATAGAGAAAAGCAGGGAGGGAGAAGATGCAACTTTTCATCCATAAAACTCGAAAGTATTTGTGAAAACAACTCAGTTTCTCTTTGCTGAATTCAGTCGAGGCCAAATTCAAGTTTCAGCTCCTCCAAGCCTCTTCAGGATCTAAAATAATTTCCTTTCCTTTTGCCCCTGGCCCCCTGCCACTAAAAACCAATTGAATGTTCTCATTTCCACCACCTTCCTTCAATACAGAGGGGCTGAATATAATTTCGCTTTCCTTATCTTGAACATGAAATCCTTTCTTCTTCCTTCACAAAACACAATTACCAAACATGAATAACTTTCCAAGTATCTAAAACTTAGGACTTTTGAGCAGGAAAAGTAAAGTTTCTCAAGATTGCACATTCCCCCAAACTGCTTTTCAGGACACAAAACTCCTCATGTTTTCTAGTATCAATAAAACACAGATTTAAATTAACGTTTTAGAGGTGTAAGCACCAGAGTTATGGGCACTTTCATGTGGTTTATGGTTGTTTAATGGCTAAAAAGAGCTCTGTGGTTCACTAAAAAAGCACTTTTGTGTTTTTAAAAGGCATTTCTGCGTCAGTGCCTGGTGTGGAAGGAGGCTCACCTTTCAGCTCCAGCTAAAAACAGATCCTCTCCTGCAGACAGTGGAATTAGAAAGGAACAGAATCCTCTCCCTGGCCAGTTTGTGCTCATCCACAGAGACAATCAGCCAGCATTTGTTGTAATCTTCACTGCAGTGTTGTTCTTCCCTCTCTGCTGGGGCTCTTCTCCTTTCTCTGCAGCTCAGTCCTTCCTATCTTCTCAGGGGCTCCTCCTGGGCTCTTGACCCACCCCTATTTATCTCAGTTGCCTTCACGAGCTACAGCTGCTGCCCAACTAAGGACCCTGCAGCTGCAGCTCGTTTGGAGCAACTCAGAACCACACAGGTCTTACAACACAACATATATTCAGGCCCCCACATTTCCCCCTTTTCTTTTAACAATTATACAATTACAATACACATAAAGTCCCAGCTCTCAGGCTGCCACAGCTCTCGGCTGTCCGGGGGATTCCATACCTTCTTTCAATGTTTGGTTGTGTGTTCTTCCTCACACGGGGCACCAGTTGTTGTAATCTTCGCTGCAGTGTTGTTCTCGCCTCTCTGCTGGGGCTCTTCTCCATTCTCTGCAGCACAGTCCTTCCTGTCTTCTCAGGGGCTCCTCCTGGGCTCTCAACCCACCCCTATTTATCTCAGTTACCTTCACGAGCTACAGCTGCTGCCCAACTAAGGACCCTGCAGCTGCAGCTCGTTTGGAGCAACTCAGAACCACACAGGTCTTACAACACAACATATATTCAGGCCCCCACATTTCCCCCTTTTCTTTTAACAATTATACAATTACAATACACATAAAGTCCCAGCTCTCAGGCTGCCACAGCTCTCGGCTGTCCGGGGGATTCCATACCTTCTTTCAATGTTTGGTTGTGTGTTCTTCCTCACACGGGGCACCAGTTGTTGTAATCTTCGCTGCAGTGTTGTTCTCGCCTCTCTGCTGGGGCTCTTCTCCATTCTCTGCAGCACAGTCCTTCCTGTCTTCTCAGGGGCTCCTCCTGGGCTCTCAACCCACCCCTATTTATCTCAGTTACCTTCACGAGCTACAGCTGCTGCCCAACTAAGGACCCTGCAGCTGCAGCTCGTTTGGAGCAACTCGGACCCACACAGATCTTACAATACAACATATATTCAGGCCCCCACAAGCATTGTCTGGAATCCATGGGCCATTACCCACCTTAACAGCTCCAGCGTGGAGGCAGGAACGTAAATAACATTTATGTTGGAAATTACAGCAATAACAGGATCAGAATAAAGAAAGACAGTGGAAAACACCAATCAAAGTCCAGAATTTCTGGAAATCTCCAGCAGAGCTAACCCTTAGAAGCTCAAAAGCTGAGATGCTGGAACAGTCCTTAGCTGAAGCTCTAACAAGAATAATCTATCTATCTATCTATCTATCTATCTATCTATCTATCTATCTATCCTAAGCAAGATTCCACACAAATCCTGAGCTCAGCTTCAGGGAAATCTGTTATATAAATTTGAACTTTATATAAATGTTCTTAAATTTTACTTAAATGTTATATTTAAATATTTTGTGTGGAGCTGTGTGTCTATTCCTCTGCATGGCTTTATGGATGTCAGGAGGATATGAGGATGGTTTTATTCCCATTACATAAATAAATGTAGTCATTCTCCCATTATTTTTTCCCTCAGGGCATCCTATTTTTCATACTTAAGTTTCTTCCTAAGCTCAGCTCACGGGATAAGAAGCAAATATTATGTGTGTGAATTTATGATTGCAAGTAAGTGATGATGGGTAATATATATAATATTTAATAATTTGCCTCTACAGACTTCTCCCACTCATCCATCCATCTATCTATCTATCTATCTATCTATCTATCTATCTATCTATCTATCTATTTATCTATCTATCATCATCTATCTATCTATCTATCTATCTATCTATCTATCTATTTCTATTTAACACTAGAAAGCACAAACAAACCAAGGAAATCCCAAAAAAATTCCCCCCACAAGGTGTTTCCATTCTTTACAAAAACTATAATAATAAAACCATTGCACAGTCACAGATCTGAAATAAATCAAGGTTCTTTTAGTTCTTCCTTTCAGGAGCTTCCACAATGCTCCCATGTTTTGGAAACTGATTTTTCTTGTCTCTCATCACAGTCTGAAAAAAAATGAAACTCATCTCCTTTGGAGAAAACTCTGCATATCAACATTCATGCATGGAGAAATGGAAGTGCTTTCACTAGGAAATATTGACTTTGATTGCACTAGAAAATTGAATCTGGTGTCTTTATTTGTGATTAATCACGGATGTGACCTTTCAGTTTTTGAATTACGTTCTGTTCGCAACAGGAAAGTTGGAGGGTCTGGAAGGAGGATAATTTATTTTCACCAGAGATTCACCCCCTACCCTTTGTACCCCTCTGTGGAAAAGCTCAGACTGAGTTGAAAGACCCCAAAGAAGTGAATGACAATGAAATGTTGTCCATCCTTCCCACACTGCTCTGTGACTCAGCCCCTGACCATCATCATCATTTTTAGGCTGACAGCGTTCCCTGGCTCACAGCCACCCCCAAACCACGCACGGGCATTTAAACCACAGATGTAAACAGTGAGTTCAGGATAAAAACATTGATTTCCCACACCAAAAAGTCTTCATACTTAAACTGAACGCCTAGAATAGCATTTTAAAGGCATTTGTAATTATACTTTTTTAGCCTTATTCCCTTGGTTAAAATGTGGGAGAGTTATTAAATATATACACTACCATAATCATGTGGATGTCTCTAATTAATGGCCAATCACAGTCAGCTGGCTCGGACTCTCTGGTCAGTCACAAGATTTTATTATCATTCCTTTCTATTCCTTGCAAGCCTTCTGATGAAATCCTTTCTTCTACTCTTTTAGTATAGTTTTAATTCTATCATTTTCTTTTAATATAATATATATCATAAAATAACAAACCAGCCTTCTGAAACATGGAGTCATGATTCTCATCTCTTCCCTCATCCTGGGACCCCTGCGAACACCACCACAAACAGCAAAACTCCTTTTTTGTTTTTCTGGTTTTTATTTCCCTGCTTATGGTTAATGTATATTCAGGCCCCGTGGCACAACAGAGCCCTTTGAAGGGTAGAAATCTGTTTCTTATCTCCCCTGGTTTATCTTTGCTGGGCAGTTTAATGACAGCAGTGTTTTATCCCGTGCCAGAATAAATCCCTCACTGTAAGTGCAAAGAAAAACTGAGCATGTTTATAAAATAGAATAAATCTCCATTTGTCTGGGGCAGGGCCTCTCACAAATCCTGCAAGACAGCAACCAGGCAATTTCAGTCCCAAAAGCCAAGTTCTTAAGTGCTTTCTGAACACTATTTTGAGATTTCTAAGGAAATTTTACCACACCATAAATCTCTAAGGGTGTAATTACTGGTAATATTCTCAGGAACTTTGATTCACCTTTTCCATGGGAATGTGTTTGACCTGTGGCTGGAAAATTGATGGCCCAAATGGACAGTAGGGCATTCACTTACACTTAAACAAGTTTACTTGGCATGCTGAAACTATAATGGCAATTTTATATGGGATAAAATTTTATTTTATAATTATAATTTAATATTATAATTATATTGTAATCACATTATATTATATATATTATATATATATTATATATATATTATATTATATATAATGTATTATATATTATATATTATATATTATATATTATATATTATATATATTATATATATTATATATATAATGTATTATATATATTAATTTTATAAAATTATAATCATAATTTATAGTTTGGCACTATTTATACATCCCAGAGCTCCATTTCTCAAAACTCAGCACTATCCAAACAAAACACTCACCAGACTGTCAGAAAAACCCAAACAAAAAAATATAATTGGAGACAGATTAGCAAAGACACCATAATATCAATTATACCTCTATTCATTGACTTATATTAATATACACACACACACATATATATATACACATATATATACATATATATATACACATATATACATATATACACATATACATATATATATACATATACGTATATATACATTACATATATATATGTATGTGTGTGTGTGCATATATATATATATATATATATAATTTAAGACCAAGACACATGGGCTTCATTTTCCACTCCCAGAATCTATTGGTGCACAGCTTCACATTTGTTGGGCTCAGTCAGGAATAACCACACAAATATGAATATTAATACAAATAAAAATAAAATATAAAAATATAAACATATAAAAATATAAAAATAGAAATTATAGGAATATAAATAGTACATATGTGAACTAAATGTTTTAGTTATTTTAAAAAGAGAGACAACCAGAAAAGAGAGAGGGGGATGAAGCCAATCCAATAGGCAGTTTTTCAATGAGGAAAAAACTTGATATACATATGGATACAAATAAAAATATAAATAATATCAATAATAGATATAACATAAATAATAGATATAACATAAATAATAGTAACATAAATACTATATACGTGAACTAAATGTTTTAGTCGTTTTAAAAAGAGAAAGAGGGGGATAAAGCCAATTCAACAGGCAGTTTTTCAATGAGAAAAAAAAAACCTGTTAAATGAGTTTAATGATATTAATAGTCTCCCAAATTGGCAAATTATCCACAATACCTCAATGGTTTATGTGCACTGGAAGCAGCAAATCATGGAGATCATTAAAGACATAAAGTTTACAGATATTTCAAATACAGGCTGGCAAGAGAAGATTGCTTGTATCCAAAAGAATCAATAGAAAAAAGTACAGAAAAACAACCCCAGCACATATTTCAGCTATCACTAATTACTGCTTTTGGCATAACGGGCGCCAAAAAGAATTCACAAAGATTTACTCATCTGCAAGGGCAGATGAATTTGTTATGTATTATTTGTTATTTGTTATGTATTATTTATTAATTTTCTTTTTTTTTTTATTTTTTATTTTTATTAAAAAGACAAATCTGCAAATTCAATCAAAAGTTAAATAGGGAGAAGTTTAATAGGGAGAATTAAAACCAAGAGTAGTGAGCATGCAGACACAATGAACATTTAAACAAAGTCTAAAAAACCCTGACAAACACTCAAACACTTGCACTATTATTAGCCTGTTGCTCAGTTTTCCCAAATAAAAACTAATGGCAGTGTAAATCAAGAGGGCTCCGTGTCCCGGACCATAATCCATTTGCTTTGTTTGAAATTCCATCAGGGCTTGTTTGAAACAGGATTTCTTCAGAATCCTCCAGCCACAGGATTCGGGGTTGGAAGTTTTGAAGAGGAAGCTTGAGAAGTGATAAATTGTTAACAGCCTGCTAAATTTGTCAGAGTGTTTTGTGAAACTTCTATCTGCAAGCCTCTGGGAGCTTGTTCATGTTATGGCGAATTTTTAGCTTTGCCTGGCAGTAATAAATCACAATTTCAAAATAAATGCAGAGCTCTGGGCAGGAGACAACGGTGGCACGTCCCCCGAGCCCTGTGGTCACTGCCAGCCTGAGCCATGCTGGCTTTCTGTGATTTACTTTGGTCTTTCCTATATAAATACAAATTTCTGTTCTACCTTCAGCAGCACAAAGCCCCTGGCACTCCGAAGGAGGGTAAATCTAGTTTGGAACAAAGATTTGCTGGGAGACAGGAACATCTCACAAAAACCCTTCAGCAGGGGGCGAAGCCCAACATCTCTGGGGGGCCTTGCAGGAAGCATTGTCTGCATGGGAGAGGTCAAAAGGAGAATAAAAACACACAGAGCAGCTGCAAATCAGTTTTGTATAAAAATTAATATAATATAATATAATATAATATAATATAATATAATATAATATAATATATATATATAATTATGCGTGTATATAATTATATATAATTATACATATTAATATGTAATTATGTCTATAATATAATATTATATAATCATTATATTATAATACAATAATATCATATTATTTATCATTATATTATATTAATATTATAATATATATTATTATACATATCATCTAAATAGTACATATAATATATAATATATAATGTGTATATAATATAATATAATATAATATAATATAATATAATATAATATAATATAATATAATATAATATAATATAATATAATATATATATTTTAGTATATACTAACACTAATGAAATAGAAAGGATACATCAGAAGGCTTAACAAGAATGAATAATAAAATCTTGTGACTGACTCCTCAGAGTCCAACATAGCTGGCTGTGATTGGTTATTAATTAAAAACAACTCCCATGGAACCAATCAAAGCTGCACCTGTTGGTAAAGGATCTCCAGACCACATTCCCAAACAACCAGATAATTGTTATTTTCATTTTTTTCTGAGGTCTCTCAGCTTCCCAGGAGAAGAAATCCTGGTGAAGGGGTTTTTCAGAAAATATCATGGTGCCACCTCCTGTGCAGGTGGAACTTCCTGGGCACCAGTCCCTGCCTGCTGCCTCTTCTGTTTCTCTGAGCAGAGCCGGGTCCCTGCTCTGGCACCCGGAGACAGCACCCAAGCTGGCTCCCAAAACCCAAATTGGGTTTATCATAATGGCAATGGGACAGGGAACAACTCAAGAGCAAAAAGATTGCTTTAGTAGCACCAAAAAAGAGTTAATGGATGTAACACTTTGCTGAGAGTTGCCCTTTTTGGCAATGGGTATTATCCTCTTAGACAGAGGGCAGGAGCATGGGGATTTCCTGCATTTTCCTGTTTGCTCATGGTGGAGAGCAATTGTGCAAAGTTTACAATTCCTCTTCACCAGCCCCTCAAACAATGAAGTTACCAAGTGCCCGACAATGCTGTTTGCAAAAACATCATTGCACAAGTTCTTCGTGACCTGCAGCACAAAATTCCCCCTTTGAACCCACGGAGAGTTTTGTGCAACACATTTCTAAACATTGTTTAAAATGAGGGAAAAATAAGCATGGTCTTAAAGAAAGGAATGAATATTGCAATAAAATCTCCCAAGCCCTGCGTGCACATTTAACACAGAGCAGATGCGCTGGACCTGCGTGAATCACAAAACCATCAATTTAGCTAAATATGCAACAACGTGTTACACATCTGGGATTTTTCTAGGTCTTGAAGTAGCTGTGTAAGGCAGCTCCACTAAAAGAAACTCCAGGTGATTTTGTAGTGCTGGTGACAGAGCGGGGTGACAGCGCCGTGACTGATGGGCTGGGCTGCTCCCGGATGCTCCGCAGACTCTCGGGTTACCTCAGGTGAGCGCTCACAGCTCAGCCAGCTCTCATTCCGACAGCTCTGCGGACACAGCCGGGGCTCTCCGGCGGGCAGGGAGAGCGGAGCCGCGGGCAGAGCCGGGATCTTCCCCCGGGAGAGCGGAGCATCCCTCGGCAGCGTCCCGGGACACAGCGGCGGGACGGAGCCGGGCATCCCACCGCATCCGCCGCTTCCCATCACTTCCCATCAGATCCCACCGCTTCCTATCGCTTCTCATCGCTTCCTATCAGATCCCACCACATCCCACCGCCTCCCATCAGATCCCACCGCCTCCCATCAGATCCCACCGCTTCCCATCGCATTCACCGCCTGCCACCGCTTCCCACTTCATCCCACCCCTTCCCATCTCCTCGCACCGCATCCCATCCCATCCTACCACTTCCCACCTTATCCCATAGCCTCCCACCGTATTCCACCGCCTCCCACCACATCCCATCGCTTCTCATCTCATCCATCGCCTCGCCTCCCATCGCATCCTCCGCCTCCCTGGCGTCCCAGCCCAGCCCAGCCCCAGCGGGAGCGGCGGCTCCTCCCGGCCGAGCTGCCCGAGCTGCCGCAGCCGCTGCCGGCTCCTGTGCCCTCGGTGAGTGACCCGCGACGGGACAGGGGCAGCGGGAGGGACTGGGGGGATTGCAGGAGCTGGAGGAATTGCAGGAGCTGGAGGAACTGGGGGAGTTGGGGGAACTGGAGGGATTGGAGGAACTGGAGGGACTGGAGAGATTGGAGGGACTGGAGGAATTGCAGGAGCTGGAGGAATTGTGGGAGCTGGGGGAATTGGGGGAATTGGAGAAATTGCAGGGATTGGAGGAACTGGAGGGATTGGAGCAACTGGAGGGGTTGGAAGGACTGGAGAGGTTGGAGGGACTGCAGGAACTGGAGGGATTGAAAGGACTGGAGAGGCTGGAGGAATTGGAGAGCTTGGAGGAACTGGAGGGATTGGAGGGAATTGGAGGAATTGCAGGAAATGGAGGAACTGGGGGAATTGGAGGAACTGGAGAGATTGGAGCAACTGGAGGGATTGGAAGGACTGGAGAGGCTGGAGGAACTGGAGGGACTGGAGGAATTGGAGAGCTTGGAGGAACTGGAGGAATTGGAGAGCTGGGAGGAACTGGAGGAATTGGAGGCTGGGGGAGCACAGGAGGCTCCTCGGAGCTCGCTTGTCCCCCCTGAGCACAGTGAGAGGAGCGGGGCAGGAAAGCAAATTTGCTATAGGTGCCGGATCTGTGAAATCCCAGGTCTGCACCCCACTTTTGAGAACTCTCCCCCTTTTAAGAACCCTCCCTCAGCACAAATCAGGAGCAGCAAACTCTCCCCGCTTTTGAGAGCTCTCCCTCAGCACAAATCAGGAGCTCTGGCAGGTTCTGGCTGCTCCTCGCCCTGCGCATCCCAGCCCCGAGCAGCGGAGGGGAGCGTGGAGCACAGGGGCTCCCTAAGGGCAAACCAAGCCGGAGGAAAACCCCAAAAGGGCAGCAATAGGCTGCAGGAAGCTCAGCCAGCTTCCCCCCGAGGACATTTGTCCCAGCTGAAGATCCAGCAGCCCCAAAGGGCCCCGGGGCACAGAGGAGTCACTGCGGGTCAGGCACGGAGGGGATGCTCAGGTGGAAATGGGAAGGAAGGGAAGCGTTAGGAAAATTAACCCACAAACACCAGAGGATTGTGTCTAAAAAGGAGACAGAATACCCTTTTTGGGTTATTCGAATAAAGGGAGAGGCCATGGAGCGTCCCCTGGGGTCTCTCACATTTTTGGAGGATGCAGCCTCCTTTTTATCCCAATTTCCCAGCCACATTTCCCTTCTCTCTTTCCCCATTTCTGAGGTACCTGAGTGGTTCAGACTTCCCAAAACACCAGATATTTCCCTCTAATGCACAACCTTCCCTTTTAATTTTTAATTCTTATGGCATTTAGGGGTTTTTCTTCCTTGTTGTTTCTTTCATCTTTCAATGTCTAATTTCATTTATCATCAAACCTAAAAGTTTGTTTGTAAAAGCAAATATTTTTTTCCATTCATCAATCAGGGAATCTTCCCATTGTTTCTTTTCTCTCCCAGTGCTGGTTTTATCCACCTGCAGACCCACAGCTTGTTTGGAAAGACAAATCCAGTGCTCCTGTCAGAAGGGAAGCAGATAAAGTCCAGGTTCCCCATTGCACTCAGCAGCCACACTTGAATTTATATGGTTCAGGGGAGCTCCTTTCAGCACAGAAAATATTTCTGCTCTTGTTTCCAGCATCTTTCTGGTGAGGGAAGGGAAAAACAGGCAGGGAGGGGTTGGTTCCTGGTTTAAGGAGAACAGGGGCTTGGCTGAAGAAAGAGGATGAGAAAGAACTGAAACCCTCAGCCCCTTCTGAAAACAATTGCGCTCTTGAGAGGAGAAATCCTAAATGCATTATTTTCATCGAGATCTCTCCTCAAACACAAGTGCAGCACATCCTGAGAGGGGTGACCCTGCAGCAGGGACATGGCCTGCCCTAAACCTTACCCCATTCTTGACGGAGCCTTCCTTTATGGACAGGAATGATGGAGAGGAATGGGAATTCTTGGAAAAGATGTTTTTAAAGTTTTTACTTGCAAGGCAACAGGCTCTCTCAGACTCTGTTCCCCTTTGCCATCTGCTTAATCCAACAAAAAACATTAAAACTGCTGAGGGAAAAAAAAAAAAAAAGAAAAAGAAAAAAATAAGATTGTTTAAGTCAGATCTGGTGAACAGTAAGTTCACCACATGTTGGAAGAGACTGAAAATACAGATCTCAAATTAAAGATTTAAAAAAACCAAACAGGTGTAAACAGGTTTCAGGTAGGTCACTCTAAATCAGGGATGTTTTTTACTTTTTATATATTATATATATAAAGTCAGATGAGTATTTCTATAAAGGAAAAACTTTGTATTTTCAATTATTTATTGCTAAAATATGAAGGAGCTCATCAAATTACTACAGTAAATTCGCCAGGTTTTGAGAGAGAGTGAAAATACAACTTCTAAATTAAAGATGAAAAAAAAGTGACCTAAAATAAAAAGAAACCTTTCAGTAACAGGCATTTTATTCCCAGTACAAGGAGACAGTGACTCCTCACACCCACTAGGACTTCTAAATCTGTGCATTCTTGTGATGGTTTTCATACAGTTCCAAAGCATAAAAAGCTCACTTGAGCTGAATTCAAGTAAATCCCCAAAGAGTTTTCATAGTGATCAATCTCACCACTGAAAAAACTCCCAGCTCTTACTCTCATATATTGTTTTTTACTTTTGTGAGTAGCGATTCCCAAGCCACTTGGAAAGAACCAGACCTTAATGTTTGAATGGCAGGGTGAGTTACATTTCTAAAAGTTAATTATATTTCTGATGCACAGGGATTAAACCCACCAAGGTTTACAGTTGTCAGGGGTTGGAGTCCAAAAAAAAAATCAAGTTTTTTTGCTATCTTTATAGGAAAAATGTCCTGTTAGACTGCGTTGGGATAACAGATTGAGAACCCAGAACAGAAAGGCACCGCTGCAGCTGCTCAGCCCTAAAGGAGCCACATTGCTGGGAAATTCCCTTTGTTTATAAGGGATTTTACAGCTCAAGGGTTTATTTCCTGCATCACAGCACAGAGGACTTTTCATCCATCACAGCAGTGATTTCACAGGTCTGGCACCTACAGCAAATTCCCTTTTTACACACAAGCAATGGGGCAGAGAATATAAGCACAGCAGTACTTGAAGAAAATTATATTTAAATACTGTTTTGCTAAGAGATCACATTCATGACCATTTTTTTGATATTGGTAATATTTAGACTAGCAGAGAAATTAATGCCATATCTGGAAGCTTTGGGATTCTTGTCAAGCTGACATTTTCCTCCAATCTCTTGGTAAAAATAACCCATATTTGGGAGATGCTATCACAAGAACAAGACTGGGTTTTGTCATGGAAAAACTGACATTTAGTACAATTTTTACTAGAAAATTCAGCTGCTAAAAGAAGATTTTCATGGAAGTCTGAGCTTACATTTAGAAGGCCAAAACATTCTTTGGATTGTGGCCATCTTCTGTTAACTCTTTTTAATATTCATGGACTATAAGCCAAGTGCTAAAGAGAGTTGTTTAAAAAATGCCAGCCAGTGTCAAAAAAAGTCTGTATTTATCTCCTGATAACTTCAGGTTAAGGCTGAAACTTAAACACTATAAATTTACTTAGGGGAAAAAATGAAGTAAACACAGTGGTGTGTAGAAAATTGTTTAATTAAGTAGCTGTTTATGCTGCTGGAAGGATACTGAAGCTGCACTTCCAAACTGTCCTGGCTGGACTGAGACATTGTCATTTGAGTGGGAACAACAGGCAGCTTTACCAAGTTTTTTCACTTACTTTTTATCAAAAAATATTCCTTGAATATTGGCAGGCATTGAATAGGGACTGTTCCCTTACAGAGAAATAAATGAGTTTTTGAGAGGGAAATTAATCAAACTCCTAGCATGTTTGTACTTTCAACAACTCAAGGATAATTTAGAGAGAAAAAATCACTATAAAAAATAAGTTTCTTAAGTTCAACAGAGTGAGTAAAGGCTATCTGAATCAAAATCTCACCTTCTGCTTGAATTTAGTCTGAATCAAAATCTCACTTTCTGCTTGAATTTAGTCTGATGAACAAGAATTTTGCTCTTTGCAGCTCTAATTTCTCAAAAATCTATCAGCAAGAGACTTGCCAGTTTCTAGAAACTTTCTCCCACTCAGGGCTTAATAGATTGCACCTGCCCCAAAGAGGCACCAGGCATCCACTTAGCATTTCCCAGTAGATTCCTGCTCCTTGGAAATGCAATACAATAACAAATCATGATTGCTGAGCCTCCCTGCAGGAAAAGCTCTTCGCAGACAGCAAAAATTAAGGAGGCATTTCATGGTGAGGTCAGGGTTTGGAGTTTCCACAAAGCAATCCAAGGTTTAGGGCTGCTTTTTTGTTTTTAAATCTGTTCTGAGTGAACTTTGCTTCAGTGTAATTAAACTGTGCAAACATTAAAGCCCATTTATTCATTATTATTGCTTTCTTCTGCTGGGTTAGAGATAAGGAATGACATCAGTAGCTCCTGAAGAAAGGGCACCTTAACCTGCTTTGGATCAGGAGCTCCCCTGATCAATTCTGCACGTTGCTTCCTCAATCCTGCCCTCAGCAGTGCCAGGAGAAGGTTTGGGAAGCAGTGAACACCATTTACTGTATTCTGCTGGTTTATTCTCAGAATCCCAGAATTGTCAGGGCTGGAAGGATCTCCAGAGATCATCCAGCCCAGGCCCAAATGCAGTTCAGCTATTCCATACACAGCCAAGGAGAGCTGGCTAACCAGGCAGATTTCTTTGCTGGTATTTTTTCCAGCTGAAGACTGAGTTAAAGTTGCCTTTTCTCCCTTTATTTTGCCATGAATTTAAATGGAAGTACATAGGGGTGAAGATCAGTCATTCCAGCTTCTTTCATCAGCTCCTTGCCTTGGCCGTGCCCTGCACTTAAACACACCTGAAGAGCTGGAGACAAAGACACAGACTGGGATGTAACCACTTTCCAGACATGCTGGTTTAATTTCCATGGAATCATTCCTGTCCTCAGCTTCCATGGAGTCATTCCTATCCTCAACATCCATGGAATCATTTCTGTCCTCATCATCCATGGAGCAGTTTTTGCCCCCAACATCCATGGAATCATTTCTGTCCTCATCATCCATGGAGTCATTCCTATCCTCAACATCCATGGAATCATTTCTGTCCTCATCATCCATGGAGCAGTTTTTGCCCCCAACATCCATGGAATCATTTCTGCCCTCAGCATCCATGGAATAATTTCTGTCCTCAATATCCATGGAGAAGTTTCTGTCCCCAACATCCATGGAGCAGTTTCTGTCCTCAACATCCATGGAATAACTTCTGTCCTCAGCATCCATGGAATAATTTCTGCCCTCAATATCCATGGAATAATTTCTGTCGTCAGCATCCATGGAGCAGTTTCTGCCCTAAACATCCATGGAATAATTTCTCTCCTCAGCATCCATGGAGTCGTTTCTGCCCTCAGCATCCATGGAGTCATTTCTGCCCTCACCATCCATGGAGTCATTTCTCTCCTCAGCATCCATGGAATAATTTCTGCCCTCAATATCCATGGAATAATTTCTGTCCTCAGCATCCATGGAGCAGTTTCTGCCCTAAACATCCATGGAATAATTTCTCTCCTCAGCATCCATGGAGTCGTTTCTGCCCTCAGCATCCATGGAGTCATTTCTGCCCTCACCATCCATGGAGTCATTTCTCTCCTCAGCATCCATGGAATCATTTCTGCCCTCAACATCCATGGAATAATTTCTGTCCTCAGCATCCATGGAGCAGTTTCTGCCCTAAACATCCATGGAATAATTTCTCTCCTCAACATCCATGGAGCAGTTTCTGTCCTCAGCATCCATAGAGTCATTTCTGCCCTCAACACCCATGGAGTTGTTTCTGTCCTCAGCATCCATGGAATAATTTCTGTCCTCAACACCCATGGAATAATTTCTGTCCTCATTCTCAGGAGATGCTCTGTGAGCTGTGAGTGGCTCAGAGGAATTGTCCAGGCAGAGCCTGAAGGATCCAGGATCACAGCACTCCCCAGGTACTCCTGTCTCCTCTGCCTATGGATGCTGCTGGCACCAAGGACACAGCTCCTCTCCCAGCACCCACCTGTGAGTAAAACCCAGGCAAGAAGGAATTTGACCTCTCATAAGGCAGCACAAATCATTTGAGCTCAAACACTGATTACTGGAACAAAAGGGATAAAGTTAAATGAAGTATTGCATCACTGAGTTTCAATAGGAAATGCTGATTATTGAACAATCTGTTGCATTGTGTTGCTCTGGACATGTTTGGAGTTATGAGGGTGAGAAATCCCATGCATACCTCAGTGCTAGTTGTGTAAATGCCTTGAGCAAATATATGCACAGTCTCAATTTCCTTCCTTATTGCTTTGAGAGATTTACCAGAACATAAACTCAGACAAGCTATGAAATGGCACAGAATGTGTGTCACCCTCACAGACATTTTTCATCAATGGACAGGAGGCAGAATTTGGTCAGTTATCATTTGCTCCAAGACGTAAAATATCATTAATCAATCCTGCACTGTGGATCAATACATGAAGTTAGCAGTTGGGAAGTAAAAGATGCTTATTAATCCTGAAAAATCCTAATATTTTGCATTTGATCTCAAATAGGCCTGGCATCTTTAAATGTTTGAAATATGTGCAAGCCTAAATTGTGTAGGAAGAGATTACTCATTACCTATAATTTGAACGACTGCCTACTGACTGCCAACTGCTGGATTCCCAAATTGTTGGAGGCTGTAAATAAGCACTGGCTTGTTTAAATTATTTAGTACAGAATATGTAAATATTGCTTTTTACTAGCATATTTTTAATTGGCTTGCCAGTATGGAGCTTATGTTACAGTTCACAATCAGCTGTTTAATGAGATATGATGAATTAAAACTGTGAGGAATTAAATTTCTTCTTCAGATTGAGGGATCAGAAGAGATGAAACTCTATGAAAACTGTTTGGGATTGGTTAGTGGGGTTTCCTAGAACACAAATCACTTGTATGTAAATGTCACTGTCATATTTTCTGAAAATCCCTCCACCAGGATTTCTCTCCTGGAAAGCCGAGAAGCTTCAGAGAAAAAAAAAAATTATTATCTTAATTGCTTCTCCTGTACTTTGCTGCTTTGGAATGCGGTTGGAGATTGTTTATCAAACAAGTGATTGTTAGATTGGTTTAATGTGAATTGTTTTGACTTAATGATCAATCACTGTCTGGCTGTGTCAGACTCTGGAAAGAGTCATGAGTTTTCATCATCATTCTTTGTAGCCTTCTGTCTGTATCCTTTCTGTATTCTTTAGTATCGTTTTAGTATAGCATTTCTTTAATATATTATAAATAACATATAATAATAAATTGGCCTTCTGAGAACATGGACTCAGATTCCTCATCTTTCACCTCATCCTAGGGACACAGCAAACTCAATATGTAAAATGTCTTAAAAATTTGGTTTTTAGGAAAGCCCTAGAAGGGACAGTGCTAAGCTGTGGAACAAGTTAGCTTTATTATCTTATTACTGCAGTGACTGAGTTGTTTTTTTTTTCCTTTCCTCTAGTTGTGGAAATAAAAATCCCCAAGCAGCCCAACACGTTTTCAGCCAGGAGTGCAAACCATGACTGAACGCCCAAGGCCTGGACACCCACTCTGCTTCTCCCTCACCAAAAAGATGTCCAACAACACAACAGAGGCCTCCAGCAGCGCTCCCCGAGCCCTCCTAGGCCTGTTCCTGGGCAGCATCTCCCTGATCACCATTGTCATGAACATCCTGGTGCTGTGTGCCGTGAGGACGGAGAAGAAGCTGCAGACCGTGGGCAATTTATACATCGTGAGCCTCTCCATCGCCGACCTGATCGTGGGGGCGGCCGTCATGCCCCTCAACATCGTGGACCTGCTGAGCTCCCGGTGGCCCCTGGGGCTGGCAGCCTGCTTGTTCTGGCTCTCCATGGATTACGTGGCCAGCACGGCCTCCATTTTCAACCTCTTCATCCTGTGCATGGACCGGTACCGCTCGGTGCAGCAACCGCTCCGGTACCTCAAGTACCGCACCAAGATGAGGGCCTCGCTGCTCATCCTGGGCGTCTGGCTGCTCTCCTTCACCTGGCTCATCCCCATCCTGGGCTGGCATGTCTTTGCCAACAACGGGCGCAGGAAGGTGCAGGGGAACAAGTGTGAGACGGAGTTCTTCGAGGTGACCTGGTTCAAAGTGCTGGCGGCCATCTTTAACTTCTACCTGCCCTCACTGCTGATGCTGTGGTTCTACTGCAGAATCTTCTGCACTGTTCGAAAGCACTGCCAGCACAGAGAGCTCAGCAATGGCTCCTACTGGTCCTCCGTGGAAAAAACCACCACTCCTCAGACCAAGATGAAGGATGAGAAAAATATCTGCCTCCAGGAGCAAGTCGTAGGTGGGAACACCCCCGGTGCAGAAAAGAAAAACTCTCCAGAGCCCCATAAAGTGGAGGCAGAGCTTTGTTTCAGCCATCCTGACGGAGCTTCAAAGGCCCTGAGTAATGGGAAAGTCCTGAACTGGAGCTGCTTCTCTCTCAGCACAGCCAAGGCTGAGCCTGGCATGGATAAAGCAGGAAAGAGGAGGGTGTGTGCCACGGAAAACCCTGGGAATGAGGAGCAGCCTGGCTGCCAGGACAGTGACTCCAGCGGGGCCTCAGACCACCACACCTTCACTGAGGTGGCAGAGCCCAGCCCCAGAGGAGCCTGCTGTCCTCAGGGGAGGACGGAGCGCAGGGACTCGAGGGGAATGGCATTCCTGAGGAAAACCTGGCACACCCTGCACGGGCGCTCCAGGAGCATCCAGTGGCACGGGAACAGGGAGAGGAAGGCAGCCAGGCAGCTGGGGGTGATCATGGCAGCCTTCATGCTCTGCTGGATCCCCTACTTCGTGCTCTTCATGGTGATAACCTTCCACGACCACAAGCAGCTCTCAGAGCTGCACAGGGCCACCATATGGCTGGGCTACATCAACTCCACCTTGAACCCGTTCCTCTACCCTCTCTGCAACCAGAATTTCAAAAAGACTTTTAAAAAGATCCTTCACATTCATTGATGCTGGTCTGGGGTTTTGGAGCTCAAGTGCAGCTCAGGATTTCGACCAAACAAAATGTTCTGGTTCCAAAGCATGGGTTCCCCGTTAACAGTGAAAGACTTTGGCAAACTGTAATCTCTAAAAGTGGGAAATGTGCATTTAATAGTCTTAACACATTTAAAGAGCAACTTCAGGTCAAGAATCTGAAAACCTCAAGGTCAGTACATGAACTGTTACACTGTTGTCAACCTTTCACCGCTTGAAACCACCACTTCCACCACAGAAACCTCCTCAGTGATTATAAATTATTCAGCTACAGAAAAGGAAGAAATCACATTTCTGTCATTGGCCAAAAACATTTTTTTCTTTCAACTTACTCCATGAAACACATTGCTTGTGAAATGAGATTTGCAAGTGGAGGTACTTTGCACAGTCAAAGAAAGAACTTGCATCTGTTTAAAAAAACTCCCCTATTTATTTATAGCTTCCTCCAAAGCACAAACTTTTCATCAAATGTCAAATTTTCGTGTGTATCCTACTGTATCTCTTTGATATAATGCTTATATTAACTGTACATTACCTTTGCTGGATAAAAGTAGATTTTTTTATGTCCCAAAAGAGTTTCCATGCTCAATATCTGTCACCATCTGCTCCAGAAGGGTGTGCTGCTGTTCCTAGACTTGCAGAATATAGCTGATTATACATGAAATATGTTTACCTTTTCTACCCTTTGTATTTCATAAATCTTGCTGTCAAATATTTAAGGAGAAAAACACAATAATTAAAACTCAGTATTGGAAAAGACACCAAGAAGATGTTGAAGCACAACTGAAAGCTGGGCTGGCTTTGATATTCCAAAGAAAAAAGAAATTCCTCTCATTCATTTTGTTATGCTGCTAAATTTCCCACATTCTGAACAGTTTCTTAATTGTATTTAAAGGATTCAATATTAAATGAAGCCCTAATATGTCTGCATTTTAATACATTGGGGAAATGTGCTAAAGGAATAAACCTAAATTCAGGCTGTATCAGTGCATCATGCAAGGTTCAGAGATTAACTGACTTTGGTTTCAAGTTGCACACAGGAAAAATTGCAATTAGGAATCTTAAATCTAGGACAAATAAGGCAAAATGCAGAGAGAAAACATAAAACCAACAAAATTCATTGCAGAATTCAGACAACTTTTGCACTGCAGGAGGAACACCTGCACAAGAAGTGAAATGCACCTTTTTGGAGTAGAGAACAGAACCTTTTGAAACACATTCTCTAATCCCTGGCCTTCCACAAACAATTGCTGAGGTTCACAGCCATTAAATTGTTTTTTTTCCTATTCTGATTTGCAACAGCAATTCTGGCCAGAATGGATGGTAATTTAGATGATCCCTGAGGAAATAAAAGTTAGCCACAGTTATTAGTGCTGAAAACCACATTTACCTAAGGGCTGCTGAGAGTTATCAAGAAATCTGTCCTGTTGCTCATGAAAATTGCCTTTTCTGACCTTAAAATGTACTAATACATGACAAAACCTCAGCAAGATCATTAAAAATTGGTCTAAAAACGGTGGTGACTGTAACAACAAAAATGTTTGGTAAAAATAAAGAACATTCAAACAGCTAAACCCAGGAAAATAAAACTGAACTTTTTTTTTTTTTTAATTTCAAGCCATTTTACCCATGATCTTTGTATAGCTGTGTTAACAGCAAAGACAGGGGATTTGTGAAAACCAATTTTATAGCTATTAGGTAACAATAAACAGGGAAATGGGACAGTGCATATTTTAAATAGCAATTACCTAAGAAAACTTTTGAGTTTCACTGAGCAGGCAGTTCCAGTGGCTCTGGATGTGAGGGAGGCAGAGGAAAGCAAATTATGGTAAGAAATGGAGAAACCTCCCACCAACGTGGGACAAGGCTCAAGAGAATATTTCAGGAGTGGTTTCCCGTAAAATGCTTTCAGTGTTTTCCATTTGACAGCCAAGGTCAGAGGACACAGAGCTTCAGAGAGCGCAACGAGAGTCTGGGGATTTCTTGTGAAAAACATGTTCACTCTCCTGTGCGTGAAAAACGCCAATCATTTGTTTCCAAAATTTTAAATGGTTATAAAAATAGCAATATAATTAGAGTAATAAAAATTTTGGACAATTTGGATTAGGACAATATGAGACAATAGAAACAAAGAGTTACAGACATCCGGGTACCTTTTTCTGGGCAAAATAAGCCCAAAAAACACAGACATTAACGGAGGATTAACCCTTAAATACAATAACCTGTTGCATATTCATACACCTCATACATGATGCATAAATTCCATTCCAACACAGGATTCTGTCTGGTCAGTGCCAACTTCTCCCTCTGAATCCAGATGGCATTTTCAGGACTGAGTGAGGCAGGAAGAAGTTCGTTTCTTCTGATAAGAGAGCAATAAATTCTCTTTCTCTGAAAGATTGAGGTCTCCTGTGGCTGCTGTCTCAGTGGGAGTACCTCATTCCTCTCTTTAAAACAAGTATCCCACATAGCATAGTTTCTATTTTAAGCTTATGTTATAACCTGAAACTGTATTTAACACACTACTTAAGAAAATTAATACAGCATAACTCTCCAACATAACACATATAATATTCATTTTAATATTTGCAAAATGCCAATCATAAAATACGCATTTTTCACATGTGAAAATTTAAAAAGTTTAATAAAGGACAATAGGAGCATGGAGCAAAGGTTATTATGGCTGGGTGCATCGTGGCACTCAGTCAGGAGCACACCTGCTATTTTGGAAACACCCTTTATTTACTATTTCTATTCCATCAGCCTGTTATATATTCACAAAAAATTATTTGTAAACTTTCCCCCAAACTAATTTACATGTTCCAAGAACTGTTTAGCATGGCTCCTCCTCGGTTCCACCTTTTTAGAGCATGCACACTCCTTGGTTGTGGTTTAGGTCCGTTCTTATCACACCCAGTATAGGAATGTGCCCTTTGATGGAGTGACAAAACTATCGTTTGTCTCCTCAAAAAGAAAAAAAGCTCAGGAGTTTCTCTCCTCAATTAGGTGAAAAGGCATCCCATAGGACCTGGGGGGCTTCCCCTCAACTTAAGGATGGCCAATTGGACTGGAGCAAAAAAGTCCCAAGAGCAATTTACTAGAAAAAGAAGAGAACAAAGAAACTAATGGCTTTTGTGAGGTGTTTTGCCGGGGGCAAGAACCTCTTGCACCTGATTTTTCTCTGTAAAGAGTTTTGTTATTTTGCCTTTTTTTAAACCTTTTTGTTTCCAGCACTACCACAGGAGCCATCCTGCTGATTTTATGCCTTCTGAGGCAGCGGAGCTATCTTGGGTGTGAAACAGATCTCCAAGAGCTTGTGAGACCTGGCTGCAGGAGACCCTTATTTCACTCCAGTTATGGGTTTTGGTCGATAACTCTCCATATTTTGATCCAAAATATGGTTCATATTTTCTTCAGAAGGTGAGTGCTGACAGTTGGCAGATCTGTGCAGGTGTTCATTGGATGTTATCCCATCCAAGCAGGTTTTTTAGGCACACTTACATCAGCTATTTCACTGAGCTTATTTAACAACAGAAATAAAAACTGTATCTTTATAACAACGTTACTTTAACACCGCACATACAAAATCCATTTTAACACTTGCGAAAAGCCAGTATTATACTATGTATCTCTGACAAAAGGGTGCAGGGATTGAGATGTGCTGGTTTTCAGCTCCCGGAGCGCTCCGTGGGACAGCAGGGACACCTGGCGGGGCAGCAGCGGGCCCGGGATGCCGCGGCCAGCCGTGAATTCCACCGCGCTCTTCCACACCGGCAGCAAATGCCGCGGACAGGAGGGGAAACAGCAGTGCAGGAGCACCTTTGGGCATTTTCCCACCGTCTAAAATGGAATTATAGTAAAGTATTAAATTTTCTGAGGGCTCTGCTGCGTGCCGGGGAAGCAGGAGCAGCATACGGTAGCGGACACACGGACGGCAGCGGACACACGGACGGCTCCGAGCGCTGCGGGACGCGGGGCAGCCGGACTGCCCCGAGGCGGGGGATGCTACCGAGGGCGGGCGGGCATCGCCGCAGCCTCCCGGTATCGGGACGGGGATGGAGATCGGGATCGAGATGGGGACGGTGATGAGGATAGGACCGGGATCAGGATGGGGATGAGGATGGGGACCGGGACCGGCCCGCCCAGAATGTCTCTCACGCCATCACCCCGCGCCGGCCGCCCGTCACACGCTCCGCCGCGGTAACATCACCGCCGTGCGCCGGCCGGGCATGCCGGAAGTGCGGAGCGAGCGGCGCAGCCGGTAAGGGGGAACGGGGATGGACTGTCACGGGTCCAGAGAACACACACGGCACCGGCACCACCACAGCCCCCGGCACTGCCACTGCCGGGTCACAGCCCCGGCGCCGTACCCGCTCTGCCCCTTGCAGCCCGCGGTCGGTGTGCCCGGGCCTCACCGGCTCCCGGGCTGCAGTCAGGCGTACACGGGGCGGGGGCTGCCCCGGGCCGGGCCGGGGCCGTGTCAGTGTGCGGGGATGGTGCCATGTCCGTGTTCGGTCTCGGTGCCATGTCCATGTTCGGTGCCGGTGCCGGTGCTGTGTAGGTCCTCTGTCAGTCCGTGTCGCTGTGCGGGGCCGGTGCCAGTCCCGTTCCCGTGTGGCTGTGCCGTTCCCGTGTCCCTGTCCGGTCCCGTTCCCGTGTTGGACCTCTGTCCGTCCATGTCGCTGTGCAGGGCCGGTGCTGGTCCGGGTACCGTGTGGCTGTGCCGTGTCCGGTGCCGGTGTCCCTCGGCCGTGTCCGTGCCCCTGTTCAGTCCCGTTCCCGTGTGGCTGTGCCGTGTCCGTGCTCGGTCCCGTTCCTATGTGGCTGTCCCGGTGCCGGTGTCCCGGTGCCCACCCCTCAGTGTCTCTGTCCTCAGGGCCGCGTTCCCGCCGGGCCATGGCCGCAGCAGCCCCGTGCCGTGCTGGGCCGTGCCCGCTGTGTCCATGTCCCGGTGTCGGTGTCCCGGTGCCCATCCAGGCTGTGTCTCTGTTCACAGGGCCGCGTTCCCGCCGGGCCATGGCCGCAGCAGCCCCGTGCCGTGCCGGGCCGTGCCCGCTGTGTCCGTGTCCCGGTACCGGTGTCCCGGTGCCCATCCAGGCTGTGTCTCTGTTCCCGCAGGGCCGCGTTCCCGCCGGGCCATGGCCGCAGCAGCCCCGTGCCGTGCCGGGCCGTGCCCGCTGTGTCCGTGTCCCGGTACCGGTGTCCCGGTGCCCATCCAGGCTGTGTCTCTGTCCTCAGGGCCGCGTTCCCGCCGGGCCATGGCCGCAGCAGCCCCGTGCCGTGCCGGGCCGGGCCGTGCCGGTTCGGTGCCGCTGCAGTTTGCTCCGTTCAGCAGCGCGCTGGACGCGGGCTTCTGGCACGAGCTGACCCAGAGGAAACTCAACCAGTACCGGCTGGACGAGACCCCCAAGCTCATCAAGGGCTACTACTACAACGGTGAGCACCCAGTGACCCACCGGGCCCTGCCAATTCCACCAAGCCCTGCCAATTCCACCGGTCCCTGCCAATTGCACCCAACTCTGCCAATTCCACTGGGCCCTGCCAATTGCACCACTCTGTCAATTCCACCAGGCCCTACCAATTCCACTGGGTTCTGCCAGTTCCACCAGCCCTGCCAATTCCACCAGGCCCTACCAATCCCACCGGCCCTGCCAATTCCACCAGCCCTGCCAATTCCACTGGGCTCTGCCAGTTCCACCGGCTCTGCAAATTCCACCCGGCCCTACCAATTCCACCCAGCTCTGCCAATTGCACCACTCTGTCAATTCCACCAGGCCCTACCAATTCCACCCGGCCCTACCAATTCCACCCAGCTCTGCCAATTGCACCACTCTGCCAATTCCACCAGGCCCTACCAATCCCACCGGGCTCTGCCAGTTCCACCAGGCCCTGCCAATTCCACCAGCCCTGCCAATTCCACCCAGCTCTGCCAATTCCTGCCTCTCCTCTCAGCCTATTCTGCTCCTCTGGCACATTTCAGATGTTTCTGAGACACTACCAAGAGTGGCTGGGAGTATTGTATGTTTCACTGTAATTTACATCAAGAAAAAGCAGAAGTAACCCCAATGTTTTGGTTTAAAAGGAGCTTTGTTGCTGCTTTTTTGTCCAGGTGATCCTTTGGGTTTGCCAGCTCGCTTGACACTGGAGTTCAGTGCCTTTGATATGTAAGTACAGGCTGGGGTTTGCCTTCGTTTGTGTGTGGAGACACTTTCCTGACATAAAATTGATATATTACTTAGAGAAACTCTATGTGAGAATAGGTAACTCTATGTGAGAATAAATAACTACATGAGGATCAATAATTCTACATGAGAATCAATAATTCTGCATGCGAATAAATAATTCTACATGAGAATTGATAATTCTATGTGAGAATAAATAATTCTACATGAGAATCAATAATTCTGCATGAGAATAAGTAATTCTGAATGAGAACCAATAACTACATGAGAATCAATAATTCTGCATGAGAATAAATAATTCTACATGAGAATAAGTAACTCTGCATGGGAATCAATAACTCTACATGAGAATCAATTATTCTACATGAGAATAGATAACTCTACATGAATGGAGTTTATTTCTCTTTGGTAAAAAAATCTTCTTACCAAAGATTTTTGTTCTCACAGTCACCATCCTTTTTATAGCAATTTTCAATGATCTTTGTTGTGTATTAGTACATTTTAAGGTCAGAAAAGGCAATTTTCCTGAATAAATAAATAAATAATGAACTTTATAGCAGTGGAGGGACTGCTTTGAGTCACAAAAAATTAACTCCTTCTGCTGAATTTAAAATATTCCTTCTTTTCCTCAGGAATGCTTCAATACCAGCACGTTGCTGTCCTGCTTTTGGAACGTTGTATAACACCAACACTTTTGAGACTTTCAAATCCTGTGATAAGAAAGCACTTCTGGACAAGGAAGCAAATGAGGTGAGATGTAAAATCAAATTACAGAGTGTTTTCAAATCCATTCTACCCCTTGAAGTGCTTCACACTCTGCCCCAAATTTGGGATACTCCAGTCCTGGGTAGCCTCAGGATTTAGCTTATTCTGGAAGGAAAAGTTTGGTGTTTGCTTTTTACTGTTCTCTACAAAAGATTTAATTTAATTAATGATAACTAATTCTACATGGAGAACTCCACACATTTTAAGCTTTGCAATGCTCTTGGGGCTGCCAGGGACTTGAATTCTGTAGAGCACATATTTAAAATTTGTCTTCATACCCAAAAACCAGCAGTGCCTGGTTTAAACCTCAGATTACTGCAATTTATCTGTGTGACAGAGGGATGGGGAAGCTCCACAGCAGCAAGAGAAACCTGAGAAAAAGCAAGAAAAAGATGGGTGAGAGGGGCTGGTCTCTCTGCTCTGCCTGGGGAGAGGTGAAAGTCAAATTTAAGATGCTTTACTTTGACCTGGCCTTGATTCCTTTTATTAATTGCCTTGAGTAACAAAGTTTTCGTGCATATTTTCACTCTAAACTAGGAATTTTTTGCATTCCTGTGGCCTTGTAATTCCCTGTTGTCTGGCCTTTAAAATCCTTTTAACACAGATAATTGTATGAATAAATTCAGTTTTTAAAAAAGTCAGTGAATGTTTATCTCCAAACTTTAAGAATTAAAGATTTTTGCAGCTGTTCTCATTTTCTCTTGGCGTTTCTCTGCCCTTTTTCTTCCTCCTTGTCCCCACAATCCATGGCAGATCTGGGAATCCATCAAATCTGGGGCTGCCCTGGAGAACCCAATGCTCCTGAACAGGTTCCTGCTGCTGACATTTGCAGTGAGTACAATAATAATAATTATTATTGTAATTTGTGTCTCCTGCTTGTAGTGGAAGTAGTGAAGTAGTTTCTTTTTAGGAATATTAATATATTTTCTATTCATAATAATGTTGCATTAATTTATTTTTATATTATTTTCTACACATGTATAAGATCACCTGATGGCCTTACAGATATCAGTAGAAGTAGAGCTGTTTCATGTTTAATTAATTGAAAACTTTACTAAATGCTCCAGCTAACAAAGCCTGAAGGATTGTACACACATTGTTTACATCTTAAATTAAAACATTGTTTAAATCTTAAATTAAATTCTACAAGACTTCCATTCTCTTAAAAAAGACAATGGAAGTCTTGTAGAATTTTTATGATTTTCTAAAATCATTGTGAGAGAAAGATCCCTGTGGTTCCCATGGTTAAAATAATAAACCATTAATTTTAATTAGTATTATATAATTTATTTTGATATGTCTCTTTATTATCTAATTTTACTTTTTTCTTTTTTCCCCTAGGATTTAAAGAAGTATCATTTCTATTACTGGTTTTGCTACCCTGCTCTGTGCTTCCCTGATGGAATTGAGATCACTCAGACGCCTGTCTGTCTTGGGGACAGGTTCTCACTAAATCAGGTACTCAAAATCTTAAAGTTTGTGAATTCTGCAACACTGAGAACTCCTGTGAGCTTTAAAACTCAATATCTTTGTCACCACATCCTGAATTAATTGGAGACTAATTTATTTTAAAAACTTCACTTTTTTATTTCTATGTTTGTTTTTGTATTTACCTTTTGTTCCATGGTTTGTTTAAATTATCTCAGTTTAGGTGCAGATATGGCAAACAGTTCTTGAAGAGGTGATTATGCTAAGCTGTCTATTTTATATTTATTTTTGAGATATATATGTTAAGCTGTATATAAAAATGAATATTAACATGTGAAAATGAATATTATAAAAAGGAATAAAAATATATGAAAATATATTTATATATTTAAATATTTAAATATTTTTATATAATTTATATATTTATATATTATATATTTTTATATATTTTAATATATATTTATATATTAAATATTTAAATATTTATAATGTTTATAAAAATAAAAATGTTTGAGATATATATGTTAAGCTGTGTATAAAAATGAATATCAACATGTGAAAATGAATATTATAAAAATGAATAAAAATATATTTATATATTTAAATATTTAAATTTAAATATTTTATATAATTTTATATATTTATATATTATATATTTTTTATACATTTTTAATATACATTTTATATATTAAATATTTAAATATTTATAATGTTTATAAAAAATAAAAATGTTTGAGATATATATGTTAAGCTGTATATCAAAATGAATATTAACAAGCTTTGGTTTTGAAACTCATTTAAAAAAACCATTATAAAGGGGGATCTCCTGAGTAAGGCAACTCATTAAAATTACAAAAATGTTAATAAAGTGCATGTTTAGATAAGAAAATAAGTTAATTTTTAAAATCTTTTATGAAAAAAATTAAACAAATTTTAGTTTCTTTCATATTACAGTGCAGAATTGATAGAAGTGTTGGTTCAGTTGTGTTTGCACTTTCAGATCCAAGCCCTGCAGAAAGCCTACGATGATCTCTGCCAGGAGGAGGGGGTGACAGCCCTGCCTTATTTTTTAATCAAATATCATGATAATTCCGTCATGATATCCCTGCTGAAAAAGTGGGATGGCTTCTTTCAAGACCAAGGAGAAAAGGTAATGAGAATTTTATATAATTTTATATAATTAAATGTTTAATCTGTGAAGGGTTTGAGGCTTCAACACTGAGCTGGGCATGGTGGTTGTGTCCTGAGGGTGGCTGTAAAGTGATTTTTGTGCTGTTTTCCCTTTGATTTGGTCTCTTGCTGGTTTATGCCCTTTCACTTTCTAATCCTCCCAAAATAAGCAGAATTTTGGGTTGGGAGCAAGGCTCAGTTGCTGGGCTTCCCTCCTAAATGTGTTTTTAAAGTAATAAAAATGCATTTACTGCAGGGAACATCCAGTGTCCCTGAAGAGGCCAAACTGAAGAAATCTCAAAGCTGTGGCAAAAGCTTGAGGAAAACCTGGTGTGACCATGGATTAAATATTTATAAATATGCAAAATGTGTCTGTAGGCCAGAAGTTTTAAATCAAAGTGCCAAATACCCTTTGCCTGACTGTGGATGGAGGAGTTCTCAATTGAATAATTTCATTTTCAGGTGACAGTTGGAGTTTATGATCCTTGTAATTTATCCCAGTATCCAGGATGGCCACTGAGAAACTTCCTGATCCTGGCAGCCCACAAATGGTACCTGTTCTATTCTTTCCCACCAAGATTATTTATTGGTTGATATTAAATGAGATCATTTTCTCCATGGTATTTCACTAATATCAATATTGCTTGATATGAAATGAGATCATTTTCTCCATGGTGTTTCACTCACATCACCCACCTGAGATTTTCTTTTTTTCCCTTGATATTCACTTGGAGTGATTCTGATTTTGTGCATTATTCTGGTTTTTCCTTCTGTCAGTCACAAATTCCTATAATCCTAAAATGGAAGCATTTACCTGGAAATGCCAGCCTCACACCCTGCCAGTACCCAGCTGTGTCAAATCTTATTTAAAACACCCTGTGAATTTAAATAATTAATTAGTGTCAAGTAATAGCAGAATTACACTTTAAAAATCTAATATTAGTAGGTTTTCTCCTTGTACCCCTTGATTTTTTTTTTTTTTTTGTTGGGGAGAAGATGGGAAGAGAATACACAGTTACACTCTGGGTTTTGAAAAAAAGGATTCAAATTATCAAATGACTTTGTGTTGCTGTAAGAAAACTGTAATTAGGTTTCACTTCCATAGTTTTGAGAGTTACATTTACACAGCCTTGGGGTTGAGAAGGGTTTAGGCACTAAAATTCTTGGTTTTTGTTTGGGGGTTTGAATCATGAGGAGGAAAAAATTATATATATTGAGAACTCAGAGGATCATGGTGCTGCAGCAAAGCCCCTGATGTGTGCTCTGGTGCTTTTCTGCTTTTTATTCCTCTAAATCTGCAGTTTGTCAGTGCTGGATGAAAGCAAGGACAGGCTGCTGTGGCATTGCTCTGGAGCTGTCACACCAAACCAGTCACTTTCTGACACTTCAGGAATTATTTCTCTTTCTGTACATAATAACGACAACACTGTCAGCACCAAGACAAAAAGCCTCATTCAGAACCTGCAAAGGACTAAACCTGTGTGAAATGCTGTTAAAAAAATTCTCTTTTCTATGCAAGAAGTTGCATGTCTGTCTCTATTTCTCTTTTCTCTGGCTGGCAGGGGCAGTGCTCTGCAGAGGCTGGAAGTGCTGTGCTTCAGAGACAGAACCATGCAAGGGGTGAGAGACATCACCCACAGCATCATCTTTGAAATCAAGCTGCCACAGGCACCCCTGGGCCCAGGTAAGCCATTAAAAATACTTTTCCCCCCTTTTTTTTTTGCCTTCTTAATCACTGCTGACATAGCAAAATTAATTACTGATAAAAATTGTTACTTATGCTAAGTTGTTTCAAATGGATTTTGAATTGTTTGAATTTCTGTTAAATGTCTCTAAAGTAGTTCCTTGTCCGGTTTTCGGCTGTTTGGAGGGCCTGGAAAGGCCCGGGGTGGCCTTGGGGCAGCCGCGTATCAAAGGACGAGAAGAGGCTTCAGTTCTTCTTTCGGTCTCGGTGTTTATTAATTGTTTATCTAAAAGATTTTCTCTCGGCCCGACAGAGCTCTGCTCAGCACCCAGCCATGAGCACACTCCCCTCCCTCCGGACAGTCACCTATCTTTATACCCATTGTTACGTGTACAATATTTATCATTTTTCCCCAATACCTTTCACCCTTATTGTCCGGTGCACTTTTAGTAATGACCAATCCCAAAGTGCCACCATCACCACAGAAGATGGAGGAGAAGAAGAAGAAGAAGAAGGACAGGACACGCCCCAATTCCTCCATCTTACTTCTCTAAACCCCCCTGTACAGAAATCCTAAACCCTGTGTCTCACTCTCTAATTAACCAATCCCTTCACCATTCACCCCGGTGAAACCCTCCTGTCCTCATACAGGTGTCGTCTCCTGTGTAGGATCAAAGTCCAGCCCCCAGGCACTTCTGGAACATTCCAGGACTCCCGAGCCCCCCAAGGGTGCTCTCGGTGACACCTCAGTCCTGAGGTGCTGAGATCCCACAGTTCCTTTTTCAACAAAGAAAGAAGAGAGAATACTCTCTCTTAAATTTGTTCCTCCTGTAATTGTGTTTTTAATTGAAAACTAAGGAAAGTCCTGCTGGTGGCATAGAAAATACAATAAAACACCAGTTTGTCTCATTTTTTCTTGATGAATTTGTGCACAGTCCCTCAGGTAGGAAAAACACGATAGTGAATTTATGGGATCAAAATTTCTGGAGAATTTCTAAAATTATAAAAATCTGCCCCAGAATGGAACTGTTCCTTTAATCCCATAGTGACACATCCAAGTGTATTTTAAAGTAGTAAACTTAAAATATTAAAAAATAATCTCATATTCAATTTCTAGGTACAGGACAGCATCACCAAATTTCTCTATCTCAGGCAAAAAGTTCTGAATCCTTCAGATGTCATTGTTGCAAATTATTTCATTCTATATAATTAAGATACATAATTCTCCAGTGAATTTACAGATGGGGTCTAGGGACCATGAAATGATGACTGAAATTAGAAAAATTGACTGAATTATGAATTTACTGAGCTTGGCATTAAAGATCTGAGGGGGAATGATGCCAGCTCTGTGCTGGGTTTGAAGCTGAACAGGCAAAAGCAGCACAGGGGACACCTGAGAGCAAATTAAACTACAGGAAATTTACTGGCAGCTTTAAAATAAGGGTTTTTCCGACAGGGTTGAGTCCAAAAAAATGTCTTTTTTTCTGTCCCTGGATATTAAGGTTTTTATTCTTTCTTTCCTTTTTCTTTCCTTTTTTTTTGGTTTTGTTTTTGTTGTTTTGTTTGGGTTTTTAATTTTCTTTTTTTTGTGTCTTGAATATTTCAAACAGATTGTCCAAAAGCTGTTGGATGGGAGAAGAACCAAAAGGGAAGCATGGGGCCAAGGATGGTGAATCTCAGTGAATGCATGGATCCAAAAAGGTTTGGTTTTTATCTTTTAAATTCCCACCGTTTTCTTTATACTTTCATCCATAGCAAGTTGAAATGTGAAATAGGGAAGAATATGCAGTAAAACATCCACTGGATATTGTTTGGATTTTCTTTTGGAGGTAAGGACCTTCACAGAGCACATATTAAAAATTTCTCTTCATACCCAAGAACTGGGTGTGCAGTGCACTGCCTGCAGCACAAATCTTGGCAATTTTGGGCTCTAGTTGAGAGTTCTGAAGGCATTTATTTAAAACTGAGTGAAATGTAGGTCAGATTGTTATAGGCCTGTGGAATTTCATTGAATTCCATAACCTGCAGGGTGTTCATGAAAATGAGCATGGGGGAAAGTTCATCCTTTGGGGTTTGTAAGAGTGAGACAGGAAGGAGGTCAGGAAATGTGATTTTAATAATTTTTATCGTTCTGTTTGGGCAATGGATTGAAAAGAATGAGGTTGCAGAGTGTCTGCATGGAAAATGGCTGATGGTCTGGTGGTTCAGGTTCAGCCCATCAAGCAAAGCCATTTTTGTCAAGTATTTGTGGAAATTCTCAGACTTCACAGATATTCAATAAAATCCATCTCAGAGTTCTTCATTCTTTAGGTTTCTTGACCTTCTTTACTTGATTAAATTATCTAAGTGCTTCCCAAAGAGGTGTTGGTAAAATGCCAGCCTTGACAATTGCCATTAAAATCCTTGTTGGGCAAATCATTTTCTGGATGCTGAAATGATTTTATTTATGATGTGTGAGGGAATGAAACTTGCAGGAATCTGAGACCTGTGCTGGTCTGGCTTGGTGAGGGCTTTAACAGGAATCTTGGCTGAGACACCATTTTTATTTCATATTTGCATTAGTTTTATTACTAAAATTTTAGTTGTAGGTTGTTACTTTTTCAGAAGCCCTTATCTGTTTGTTTTTCATATTACCTATGTGTTATACTGCTTCATTTTTCTTTCTCAAACTTCCACAAAGGGCCCACGTGCTTTAGGGCACAAGTGGAGTATTTCAAGTTAAGGGCCGGTGTAACTGGATACAGGAAACCAGGCAGTTTTAAAAAAACCCCAAAAATTTATGGACAAATTTTCTGTCTTAGCTTAACAAGAATCTTGGCTGAGACACCATTTTTATTTTCATATTTGCATGAATTTTATTACTAAAATTTTAGTTGTAGATTTTTACTTTTTCAGAAGTTCTTGTCTGTTTTTCATATTACCTATGTGTTACACTCCTGAATTTTCTTTCTCAAACTTCCACAAAGGGCCCACATGCTTTAGGGCACAAGTGGAGTATTTCAAGTTAAGGGCCAGTGTAACTGGATACAGGAAACCAGGTAGTTTTAAAAAAACCCCAAAAATTTATGGACAAATTTTCTGTCTTAGCACTCAGCTTAACAAGAATCTTGGCTGAGACACCATTTTTATTTTCATATTTGCATTCATTTTATTACTAAAATTTTAGTTGTAGATTGTTACTTTTTCAGAAGCCCTTATCTGTTTGTTTTTCATATTACCTATGTGTTATACTGCTTCATTTTTCTTTCTCAAACTTCCACAAAGGGCCCACGTGCTTTAGGGCACAAGTGGAGTATTTCAAGTTAAGGGCCGGTGTAACTGGATACAGGAAACCAGGTAGTTTTAAAAAAACCCAAAAAATTTATGGACAAATTATCTGTCTTAGCACTCAGCTTAACAAGAATCTTGGCTGAGACACCATTTTTATTTTCATATTTGCATGAATTTTATTACTAAAATTTTAGTTGTAGATTGTTACTTTTTCAGAAGCCCTTGTCTGTTTGTTTTTCATATTACCTATGTGTTACACTCCTGAATTTTCTTTCTCAAAGTTCCACAAAGGGCCCACATGCTTTAGGGCACAAGTGGAGTATTTCAAGTTAAGGGCTGGTGTAACTGGATACAGGAAACCAGGTAGTTTTAAAAAAACCCCAAAAATTTATGGACAAATTATCTGTCTTAGCACTCAGCTTGACAAGAATCTTGGCTGAGACACCATTTTTATTTCATATTTGCATTAATTTTATTACTAAAATTTTAGTTGTAGATTGTTACTTTTTCAGAAGTTCTTGTCTGTTTTTCATATTACCTATGTGTTACACTCCTGAATTTTTTCTGTTGTTGAAAAAAGTTGTTAGAATTACCTCATTCAGCTGAAATATCAGTGATTCCTTTGCTGGAGAAGCACAGGGGGGTTCAGCAGTTGTTATTTATTCATTCCCTGGCACAGGTTGGCAGAGTCATCCGTGGATCTGAATTTGAAGTTGATGTGCTGGAGGTTGGTGCCTACTCTGGATCTGGAGAAGATTGTGGCTGCCAAGTGTCTGCTGCTGGGAGCTGGCACCCTGGGCTGCAGCGTGGCAAGGACCTTGATGGTGAATCCTTCCTCTCACAAATAATCTCCCGCTTCTCATAAAATCTAAATTAATTTATTTTTTTTTGTCCAGCGGCCATGACGCATCAGAGCCAAATTGCATTGTCTCCATCAGAATACACAGAATGCACATCAGTAATGTTATAAATTGCAGGGAAGAGATCTGTACCTAATGGAAATAATTCAATTGCTGCTGACATAATATATATGTATTATATTATATTAATTATATTATTATAATATATATGTATATATATAATTATAATAGTAAGGGCGCCTCTCAATAGCTGCTGACATGAGAAAGTAAGGGAACCTTGGCAGAATATTTTGAATTTATGTTAAAAAAAAGAAATTCTGGAACAAATTAACAAGCTACAAAGAGCAAATTCACAGTGAAGCACTTGAAATAACTGTGCTGGTGATTCCTTTCAGGGGTGTTCACCCCTTTCCACTTAATTCAGTAGGGTATGAGGGGTGTCTGTTAAATGCTATATTTAGCATTTAAAAACTAAATTATTTATATATATATTTATATAAAATTTATATATTTATTGTATATAGATATTTAGCAACCAAATTTTCTGTTCCCTTATTTCAGTCACTTCAAAAAACTACAAAAAGTTTTGTAGCTTAAAAAAAGTGAACAAAACTCAACGTTGTGTGTATGACATTACACAAAAACATTTCCCAAGGCTGTTGTAATTATCTTTATCAACTTTTTTTCCCCTTCAGGGCTGGGGGGTGAGGAAAATCACGTTTGTGGACAATGCAAAGATCTCCTACTCCAACCCCGTGCGGCAGCCGCTCTACGAGTTCGAGGATTGCCTCAGTGGGGGCAAGCCCAAGGCTCTGGCAGCTGCAGAAAGGCTGCAGAAAATCTTCCCAGGAGTGGTAAAATCATTATTTCCATGTTCTAGCACTGGGGGGAAGGAAAAAAATGAAAAAAAAAAAAAGTGACTTTAAATTGCTATTCCAAGTTGTAGTAGTTAAACGTTAAAAACACTTTGCAGGTGTTATGAAATATTATAGGTGGTTACTGAAATATCTTGGTTACTGAAATATCTTAGTTGGTTACTGAAATATTATAGTTGATTACTGAAATATTTCAGTTGTTTACTAAAATATTTGACTTCAGATTTCTGTTTCTGGTAACTTTGTTGAGGTAAATTGTCACAATATGACACGAAATGAAGGACACTCACACGCTGAGATGTCCAAGGCAAATAATAATAAATAAATAAAATTTTAATAAATAAATATAAATAATAAATATAAATAATAAATATAATAATAAATAGAATATAAAATATATAAATAAATAATAAATATAATAAATATGAATAATAAATAAATAAAATAAATAAAATAATAATAAATAAATAAAACTAGTTTATTTCTGGACTTCAATATTTATAGAATTCCAAAAGTGATTATGGATTGGAGGATGAAATTGCCACCTCTCCAATCACTCTGGTCAAACCAACAGTCCATCAATTCTCCTCCTCCAGAAAGTAATGCAAACCAATCATTATTTACATGGAAAGTCCATTACAAAAATGTGGACATCAGAAGGCTCAGAAGAACTTTAGAAGAAAGGGGAGACAGTAAATATTTGTAGTAATGAAATATAATTAAGGATCATTAAGTAAATTTTTAGCTTGTTGATAGTGAAGTGAATTTTTCTCTTGTCTAGGGTGTCCTAAGGAGCTTTGAGTTGTGCTAGGTCAGATTTATTAATTGTCTGCTCTGGGAGCAGGTCCTGAGGGAAGAAATAAATGTATTTTTGAGATTTCCTATTATTTTTCATACCCCAAATTTGCAATCTTCTCTAAATTGATTTTCTATATTAGAAGCTATAGCTTGGTTTTTAACTGCCAGCAAAGACAACTACATACAGTCCCCTTTTCTAGATGTCACTCTAATATTTTATGAGATGCTAACTAAATATTTTGGATAATTTGGGGGCATTTTAAAACTTTTCTTAGATTCCTGAGATTTTGGGACTCTGTGGAATGAGCAAGATCTTTCTTTGGGGATATGCATAGACACTTACTCCTCTTTCAAATGATGCCAATGTGCTCTTTGAGCTCTTTTTGCCATTGTTTGGCTGCCAAATGCACCTCAGCCTCTTTGGCTGGTGACTGCTGTCTTTGTTCTGAGGGACAGTTATTCAAATAAAATTGTTGGAGCTGCCAGGCTTGTCTGTATTCCTTCAGCTGCAATGCCTGGATTGAGCTTTTTTTTTTGGAATTCTGGTAGGATTTTAGTATTTACAAACCACATTGACCATTTTGTGGTGCAGTCAATTCCTGCTTATTTATTTAATTTATTAAACAAATAATTGCCTTCCTAAGTCACCAGCAGTGTGAATTGAGCTGATCTAATCAATCAGCATTTCAGCAGCACAGGCTTGATGGGTTATCCATGAACACTTTATTCATACACAACATGGATTAAGTTCTGTATTCCTACCAGGAATTTTGGAGGAGATAATGACACTGGAATTAAAGCCTGCCCAAAAATTTCCTGATGTCTGTGGTGATGGTTACAGAGGGGAAAAAGAGGTGGATCCTTTGATATGGTTAATGCAGCTGTTACCCACAGGCATTTCTACAAGCTGCTAGGTGGGCCTGGTTCTTTTTATCCTCAGGGAGATTTATGGATTTATGTATGTTATTTATTTATGTATGTTATTTATGTATGTTATTTATGTGTGTTCACCCTTCTGGTCATTTGACTCACCTGGATTTCTGAGTTGTGCTGGTCATTAATTGGTCTGTGCAAAAGCACATCCCACCAACCTTCCTCTCCTCTCTTCCCATGGAATTTTATGCTTGGTTCATCCAGTTTTTACATTTTGGTTTTTAGTTTTTCCTGCAGTGTGAAGCAGGGAGGCTTTGGCAAGGTTTGTCCTTCTGTGACATAAATGAGGACCCCTTCCCTTCCCTTCCCTTCCCTTCCCTTCCCTTCCCTTCCCTTCCCTTCCCTTCCCTTCCCTTCCCTTCCCTTCCCTTCCCTTCCCTTCCCTTCCCTTCCCTTCCCTTCCCTTCCCTTCCCTTCCCTTCCCTTCCCTTCCCTTCCCTTCCCTTCCCTTCCCTTCCCTTCCCTTCCCTTCCCTTCCCTTCCCTTCCCTTCCCTTCCCTTCCCTTCCCTTCCCACAGATTCTGGCAGCTTGTGCTGCCACATTTCCAAAGGAGTGAATGAATCATTTGCATTGTGTAGATGCTTCTTTGGCTCAGTGTTTGCTCTCAGTGTGTCCTGCCCAATGGCTGGAAGAGGGAAATGTTTCTGCCACAGGAACAAATCCTGCAGCTCTCAGAAGTCTCAGAATTGCTTTTTGCTGTCTCAGATTCCCACATGGCTGGGGAATTACAGGGAAATCATCCAAGGCTGGTCTCCTCCTGAGGAGCTGCAAATGAGGAGCAGTGTGTGTGATGCTGCACATGGCTGTGACTGAGGCAGGATTTGGCAGCAGAAATACAAACTGCAGCCTGTTAAAATCGTGTGGGAAGAGAATCAGGACACAATTTTCAATCACAGATCATAATCGTGTGTGAATGTGGCTGCTTGGCTTTGGGGTGCTGTTTGTAACCCCTGGGGTCAGGAGCAGCTCCACTCTGTTGTTGTAGTGATTTGCTAAGCTTGCTAAGACTTTGAGGGTGTTCTGCCTAAACCCAGAGTGAGAAACAGCAGCACTGTACCAGAGGTTCTGCATTCTGACAACGGAGATTGGACTTGTGCTCTGACCCTGCTGCATTTTGCACCTCTTTAATCACAAGGTCACCCTCTGACCGGCTGGTTTTCCCTCTGCCTCTCTCCAGAGCTCGGAGGGTTACAACATGAGCATCCCCATGCCAGGCCACCCCGTGAACTTCTCAGAGGTGACCATGGCCCAGGCTCAGAGGGACGTGGCCCAGCTGGAGGAGCTCATCGAGAGCCACGACGTGGTGTTCCTGCTGATGGACACCAGGGAGAGCCGCTGGCTGCCGGCTCTCATCGCGGCCAGCAAGAGAAAGGTGGGACACAAGCCATTCATTGCCTTTCTCCCTTTCCTTTCATTTTCTTTCCTTTTTTTTTACCTTTCTTTTTTTTTTTTTCCCTTTTTTTCCCTTTCCTTCCCCATCAATGGCCAGATGTGGTGTTCCTGCTGATGGACACCAGGGAGAGCTGCTGGCTGCCTGCTCTCACTGCAGGTGTGCTGCCAATCCATTCATTTCCTTTCCCCCCCTTTCCTTTTTCCCCTTACTTTCCCCTTTCCTTTCCCTTTTTCCCTTCCCTTTTCCCTTTCCTGCTCTCATTGCAGCCAGCAAGACGAAGGTGTGCTGCCAATCCATTCACTTCCTTTCATTTCCTTTCCTGGTAATTTTCTTTCCTTGAAATCTCCTTTCATTTCCTTTCCTTGAAATTTCCTTTCATTTCCTTTCCTTGAAGTTTTCTTTCCTTTCCTTGAAGTTTCCTCTCCTTGAAATTTCCTTCTCCTTGTCCCCTTTCCCCTTTCCTGTTCTCATTGCAGCCAGCAAGAGGACAGTGTGCCACCAAGCCACTAATTTCCTTCCTTTTCATTCTCCCTTTATTTTAAATCCAATTTTATTTTATTTTATAGTTTCATTGTTTTATTTTATTATTATTATTTTTTATTTTATTTTAATTCCTTTATTTTAAATTTCTGGCCCTGAGCAATAGATTTCTTTCTTTATAGCTTAAGTGAGTTTCCCTTTGCCAGTGGAGAGATTCAGTGAGGGCTTCACTGAGTCACAGCCTCAGGTGTAAGTGTGTGTAAATTTATAATTCATCAGCTCCTCCTTAATGCTCCTGGCCTTTCTTGCACCTGTGCTCTTTCTTTCTGTTTTAGTTGTTTGAAAACAGCACAGAAATGACAAAAAAAGCAAGTTTGCAAAGCTTGTTGTCTCCTTAACAAAAATCTGATTCCATTCCCCATAGGACTGACTCTCCATGTGTGTTTAAAAATAAATATCAATAATATTAACCCATCACACAGCCCAGGCAGGGTGTTCCTGGCACTGTGTTTGTGCTGCTCATGGACACAAAATTCCTGCTACATACTGAGCAGGAATTTGCTGGGAGCAAGAATTTGGAGCAGAAATTACATGAATAAAGCAATTTCTGAATTTTATTTTCTCCATCAGAGCTGCCAGTATGAGCATCTTGAAGTCCACTTTTTAAATCTCTTTGAGAGTTTTAAAACAATTCAAATCAGCCAACTCCCAATTATTATAGGAGCTGGCTGATTTTAATTATCACTTTTTATTATTATTACCACAAAATCTTTGTGTTGTTTTGGTACCATACAAAACTTTTTTCTTCAACTCAACCCAAACTCTACTTTCAACTATGTTAACAGTTTTCAAAAATTCAGTTTCAAAATTTCAAAGTTTGAAGCTGGGAAGTGCCAGGGCCAGCCTACTCTTCCCCATGGCATGGCTGGGAATTTCCAGCAATATGTGGAGTTTTGTGTGCATATTTTATATGAATCCTGTCTGGTTCAATCAGGATAGAATGGTTTTATGATCTCCAAAACTTCCCTCCCATGTTTTCTTAGCCAGCAGTGCCCTTCTACATTTTTCTTGCAGCAGTTGTATAATTTTGAGGATAAATTTTGAAACTTTTGGTGACGTTTCTCTGTTACTCTGTGGTGCAGTGTGTCTCCATCACAGTTGGTTGATTTGATAAGATCACTTAGATGTGAGGAGATGAAATTCTCTGTCACTGAAAAAACACAGCAGGGAAATCTCCAGGTGTCCAAACAAATGCTCAATATTTTATGTTGTAAACACCCAAAGAGAGCTCTGCTCCAAATGTGATTTTGTGTGGCACCTGCAGAGCTCAAGAACTGCACAGTTTGGTCCCAAAGGTCTCCAAAACAAAATAAAGAGTGTAGTGAGAGATGATTTGTGTGAAATGCACACCACAGGTCCATGGGGAGCAGTAAGAGTTTTTTTCCCCACTCCATCATTCAAATGCCTTGGGGATCTTTGCCATTCCTGCAGTCCGTGCCCAAAACAAACACCTCAGAGCAACCAACCCCTCAAATGCTAAATCCTCATGTCAGATATTAAATCTCTGCTCCTGCTGAGCACTGGAACTTGTTAAAATTTGCTTCGTTTTTCTTTTTGTTAATCCATGCCAAAAGATACTTTTCCATTTGTCTCTTGTACTTTTCCATTGTCTCTTTATCAAAACCAGATTTTTTTTTTAAATTAAGGCTCAATCAGTTAGAATGGAATAGTTACCTGTAAACTGAGAAGAAACAGTTGATTGCAGTGGGAATTGTTTAACAATATTAGTAATTTCTGCTAATAGCAGCTCTTACTCATATTTTGGAAGTGGAACACCATATTCAGGTTTTACAGGTAGATGCAGTGAGAAGATGCAATCTTTTAATTGCACAGATTCAGCAGCAGGGTTCCACTTCAGGACTTGAGAAAAACAAACTACTCCAAGGCTGAAACAATATGCAGAGCTAATTGGAAATACTGAGAATGATGATGAGACTCAAAGCTTGCTAATTAAAATGGCTAATCCTTGAGAGAGCTTCCCTCAGAGTTCTTTTAAACAATTCCTGGGTGGAAGAAAGGAGAACAAGGAGGAGGTGCAGCAGAGTTTCCACCAACAGGAGGTGCAGATGAAGCAGTGCATCTTCCTTTATATTTGACTGGCTGCAGTCATTGTTGTGTTGATATTTGTGCTCCAGATTCCTCTGTGCACTTGCCACAAAGTGGAGATGAGGACACAGGAATTGTGCAGCCCAGCTGCTCCTGCTCCCCATGGGACTAAGCAGATGCAGAAGAAGCCCATCAGTAATCATTAATTGCTTTCCTTACTGAGCAGAAATTGCTTTGGATAACAGATGGGATTTCATTGCTTGAAGCTGCTGTTGCTTTTTTTCTTTTTTGTCACAAGTTTGTGTAGCAGCTAGAGGGAGTTATTCATTCAGATCAGATTGCCCTGAAAGGCACAGAAAAGGACAAGGCCTTGTGACTTTCTGAAACAGATTTTTAATTTGGTTTTGGTTTTTTTCCAAGGCCTTGACAGCTGGAATTCTGCACTTTTCAGAAGCTCTGTTGTTTATGGCTAAGGTGGTAAATATGCAGTTAATGGGTTGCTCATCCATCTCCAGCCTGTGGGTTTTTTGGCATTTATAGTGAATAAAAACCTCAAGGCTGCTTTTTTCTTCCCCTCCCTTTTTGGCTCACTTAAAATCTGTTGTTCTCTCTTTATTGTTCACAGTTGGTCATCAATGCTGCCTTGGGATTTGACACTTTTGTTGTTATGAGACACGGCCTGAAGAAACCAAAGCAGCAAGAATGTGCTGGTGATTCACATTTCAGCAACACCTCTGCTCCTTCTGACCTGCTGGGATCCTCACTGTTCTCAAATATCCCTGGCTACAAACTGGGCTGCTACTTCTGCAACGATGTGGTGGCACCAGGGGATGTGAGTAGAACATATATGTAGAGTATATTTTATAATATATATAATATATGTTATATATAGGGTATATTATACAATATATAGAGTATATAATATATAATATGTATACTGTATATTATATAGTAGAGATATATATCTATTATATATTATATATTATATATCTCTCTATTGTTGCAATTTGAATTTATATCTGGTTTTAATGGCATTTCCTAAAGGGAACTGCTTCTTCTGCAATGGTGTTGTGGCACCAGGGGATGTGAGCAGAACTTTATGCAAATGGTGATTATATATTACATTTTATGTTTTATTTTTTATATTTTATATTTTATATTTATCTCTATTATATATATTATATATTATATATTATATATTATATATTATATATTATATATTATATATTATATATTATATATTATATATCTCTCCTTTCTTGCAACTTGAATTTTTATTTGAATTTTTAATGGCGTTTACATAAGGGATCTTCTGCAATGGTGTTATGGCACCAGGGGTTGTGAGTAGAACTTCATGCAAACAATTAGTATATAATATATAATGCATCTCTATATATTATATGTTATATCTCTATATATTATATGTTATATCTCTATATATTATATATCTCTATATATTGTATATCTCTCTTTTGTTGCAACTCAAATTAGTATTTGGTTTTAATGGCATTTGCTAAAGGGAACTGCTACTTCTGCAATGGTGTTGTGGCACCAGGGGATGTGAGCAGAACTTTATGCAAATGGTGATTATATATTACATTTTATATTTTATTTTTTATATTTTATACTTTCTATATCTCTATATTATATGTTATATATTATATATTGTATATATATCTCTATTATATATTATATATCTCTCTATTGTTGCAATTTGAATTTATATTTGGTTTTAATGGCATTTCCTAAAGGGATCTGCTACTTCTGCAATGGTGTTGTGGCACCAGGGGATGTGAGTAGAACACATATTTAGGGTGTATTATACAATATATAGAATATATTATATTATATATTATGTATTATGTATTATATATTATATATGTTATGTATTTTATATATATGTGTATATATATATATATATATAATATGTTATATATCTCTGTATTATATATTATATATCTCTCTTTTCTTGCAACTTGAATTTTTATTTGAATTTTTAATGGCGTTTACATAAGGGATCTTGTACTTCTGCAATGGTGTTGTGGCACCAGGGGTTGTGAGTAGAACTTCATGCAAACGATTAGTATATAATATATAATATATCTCTATATATTATATATTATATCTCTATATATTGTATATCTCTCTTTTGTTGCAACTCAAATTAGTATTTGGTTTTAATGGCATTTCCTAAAGGGATCTGCCACTTTTGCAATGGTGTTGTGGCACCAGTTTATGTAAGTAGAACCTTATGCAGACAGTGATTATATCTGTCTTTTGTTGCAATTTGAATTGTTATTTGGATTTTTAATGGTGTTTCCTCAAGGGATCGGCGCCATGTTGATGCACACGAGGTAAAGAAATAGCAGATTTTTATTTGGAAGGTGACAGATGTGAATGTGACCGCAGCAGAGGTGTTTTGGGCAGGGCAGCTGGTTCCTCTGGAGTTATTCTGCCCTGCCTTGAGATCTGTGTGTGTTTTAGTCCACCAGGGATCGCACTCTGGACCAGCAGTGCACGGTCAGCAGGCCTGGGCTGGCCATGGTGGCTGGAGCCCTGGCAGTGGAGCTCATGGTGTCGGTGCTGCAGCATCCAGAAGGGTGAGCCCTTGCTGTTCTCTGGGAGATCACACCAATCCAACAGAATCTGTAGTGAGGAGGGGGAGTTGCACCTCAAAAAGGACAATTCTGGCAGGGCTGGTGTCTGTAAATGAATGCAGTGTGCAGTGTTGGAGGGAACGGCTTCGTCAAGTCTTAAGTTTTTCTTCTCTCTCTGAATTTAACCTCAGGAAAGTATTAGGAATCTTTCGAAAGAAGAAAATGTTGCTGTTAGAAATCTTGGATTTGCTTTGCCTTTCCCTTTTCCCCCTTTCCTTCTTTTCCCCCCCTTTCCTTCTTTTTTCCCCCCTTTCCTTTTTTTTCCCCCCTTTCCTTCTTTCCCCCCTTTCCTTCTTTTTCCCCCTTTCCTTTCTTTTCCCCGCTTTCCTTCCTTTTCCCCCCTTTCCTTCCTTTTCCCCCCTTTCCTTCCTTTTCCCCCCTTTCCTTCTTTTCCCCCTTTCCTTCTTTTTTCCCCCCTTTCCTTCTTTTTCCCCCCTTTCCTTCTTTTTCCCCCCTTTCCTTCTTTTTCCCCCCTTTCCTTCTTTTTCCCCCCTTTCCTTCTTTTTCCCCCCTTTCCTTCTTTTTTCCCCCCTTTCCTTTCTTTTCCCCCTTTTCCCCCTTTTCCCCCCCTTTTTCCCCCCCTTTTTCCCCCCTTTTCCCCCCCCTTTTTCCCCCCTTTTTCCCCCCTTTTTCCCCCCTTTTTCCCCCCTTTTTCCCCCCTTTTTCCCCCCTTTTTCCCCCCTTTTTCCCCCCTTTTTCCCCCCTTTTTTCCCCCTTTCCCCCCCCTTTTCCCCCCCCTTTTTCCCCCCTTTTTTCCCCCTTTTTTCCCCCTTTTTCCCCCCCCCTTTTTCCCCCCCCCCTTTTCCCCCCCCTTTTCCCCCCCTTTTTTCCCCCCCTTTTTTCCCCCCCTTTTTTCCCCCCCTTTTTTCCCCCCCCTTTTTTCCCCCTTTTTATCCCCTTTTTTCCCTCTTTCCCCCTTTTTTCCCCCCCCTTTTTTTTTTCCTTTTCCTTTTTTTCCCTTTCCCTGCGATGAGGAGCTGTTCTAAGTTATGGCAGGCACACAAAGGGTTTCAAGATAAGCCCTGTGTTGTAAATATTATTTAAAACTCAGTGAGTGGGACACAGAAATTACTCTGAAATTCTGCACCCTTAACATGAGGCTTGTTTCCTCTCTTTAAAACCTGGGAGAGAAAAAGTGACTTAGGAGCTGCAGATGAGTCTCAGACTGATTTTTATATATATTTATCACGCTGAGTCTTGGTTCCTATGAAACAGACTTTCCACACAGATTCCTTGACTCATTCTAAGCTGTAGCAAAATGTCTGGAAGCTGCCTGGAAATTCTGAGTGTGCTGTCTTGCTCTAATTTGCCCTGTTGTGTTTTTGGCAGTGGTTATGCTGTGGCCAGCAGCAGTGATGACAGAATGAATGAGCCACCCACTTCTCTTGGGCTTGTTCCTCACCAGGTAAATCATTGGTGATAAAACCTTTTGTTGAAGGGCTGGGAGCTGATCATCACTGGTGTTGTCTCCTTAAAAAAATGCTGATTCTGTTTCCCAGAGGGCTGACTCTTCATGTTTATTAAAAAATAAATATCAATAATATTAACCCATCACACAGGCCAGGCAGGGTGTTCCTGGCACTGGGTTTGTGCTGCTCATGGACACAAAATTCCTGCTACCTACTGAGCAGGAGTTTGCTGGGAGCAAGAATTTGGAGCAGAAATTAAGTGAATAAAGCAATTTCTGAATTTTCTTTTCTCCATCACAGCTGCCAATATGAGCATCTTGAAGTCCACTTTTTGAATCTCTTCAGAGTTTTAAGACAAATCAGGCAACTCCCAATTACGTGAATTGGCTGATTTTATTTATTTATTATTGTTATCACAAAGTCTTCACACTGTTTTGGTACCATACAGAACTTTTTTCTTCATCTCAACCCAAATTCCACTTTCAAATGTCTTAACAGTTTTTCAAAAATTCTGTTTCAAAATTTCACATTTGAGGTGTTATTATTAATATTGCAAAGTTACTGAAGTTCTGTTCCTGGTGACATCTCTTCATTGTAATAAACAGAATAAAAAGGATGATCAATACTCCAAAGAGTTCACAACTGTTGTGATCAAACCCTGCTGCAAAGTGTTGTCAGAGCTCCCTCTGTTAGCAGAAATAGTGATCTGGAGTTTTAAAATTGCCTATCAACATCATATTAACATCATAATTGAGGAATGCACGGCAGTTGAATGTTCACACTCTAGGTTATAGAGATGGGGAAAAAATGTGTTTGAGCTGTGACACCATGATTTTTTATTTTTCATGGAACTTTGCAGTCAGAAAAGTCCAACTGCAGATGGTGCTGTGCCTCTATTTCTGGTGAAGTGATGCTGCATTTATTGTGCCATTATTTGTAGAGAAAAGAAAATTCCCTACAAGTTTTACTGGGAAGGACTGTTAGAACATGGTAGATGTTATTTTTCTGGAATGTACATGTCCAGTTCATGCTGAATTTTGGAAATGTTTAAAATAGTAATGTAATTTTATTTTTTTTTCATCTTCTAGATCCGAGGATTTTTATCCAGATTTGATAATGTTCTTCCAGTCAGCCTGGCATTTGATAAGTGCACAGCCTGTTCAGCCAAGGTAAGGCTGAGTTTGTGCTTTCTATTATTTTTATATTTCTAGGTCAATTCTGGGGAACTTTTTAACATTTTCTTTGATTCTTGGAATCTGTTCCCACTTCAGGTAAAAGTTCTTTTTCCCTCATAGTCTTTTTTTTTTTAGCTATTTTCTAAATTTCTTTGGCATCACCTCTTAGCATGCTGCTCTTTTTATCCCCACATAAATGCTGCCATCAGCTGAAGAATCCAAGCAGAGACTGACCAAGACATTGCTGGGAAAAAAAAATCACAAAAATCCTTATCACAAAAATACTGTCATTATCTTTCAGCTTTGTAGGAAGAAGTGAGGTTGGTATTATTTAAGAAATGCTTTCTGATGTCTGAAATTCAATAAATATCCCTTTAGCTTTCTGCATCTTCTTGTCTTTCCAAACAGGCAAAACTGTCGAAATTTCAAGTTTGTGATACAAAACAGACAAATAATGAACAATTGAGGGGAAAAAATTGCTTTTTCCCATTTCTTTCTTGAACAGATTGTTCATTTTGCTGCTGGTGCTGCCAGTCCTGAGTCACCTCAGAGCTCCCAGCTGTTTCTTGGCTCTCTGGGGCAGCTCTTGCATTGTTTCCCTCTCCTGTGGCTTTCCAAATTTCCCTCTGGCGAGCTTTTTCTGGCTGTGGACTGCAACTTCCAGAAGTTTTCCCTGGGATCTCTCAGCAGGGAGATTCAGAGGGTTTTTGCCTCATGGTCTGAAGGGCTTGGAGTGCCATGAGTTTATTTCACCCTCCTGTACCTTGAGGAAGTGCTTGCAGAAAGTTCTTTTTGTTCCTTTCACTGTCCTCATCCTCCTTCCAAAGAACAATCGTACAATAATGGGGCAATTTCTGGACAACTTGCACAATAATTCTTCTCCAGTGATCCTTTTTTTTCCCCTCTGGGCTCTCTGGGTACATCTGACAAGTTTTGAAGGACTCTCAATGTGCATTTTCTCTTCCAAAGTTGAAGCTAAATTGAATAAATAAATAATATTTAATATTCAATAAATATTGAAACTAAAGTTGGGTGTTTCTAAAAATAACAACAGTTGGATCTCCCCTGTTGAAGAGCAGCAGCTGAAACCTTGATGGTGGAGAGTTTAAACTGTTAAATGCAGCTTTTTTTGTTTCACTTTTCCTCTCATTTTCTCCTTATCTCCAATTCAGGAAACACTGCCATGTAAAAACAATAAAAGTGTACATCCACACAGATAAATTCAATGCAGGGATCAATTTTTCCTTAGCAAATCATTTCCTCTTGGAGGTCATTTTAAGAGAGCCTCGTTTTACATAAACAGACTTGATGATTTAATAAAAAGTGCCTTGGATTTTAGCAGCTGTGCTATTCCCAGAGAGATCACTTTTCATGTGGTTTGGGGATTGAATTTCTTGTGTGCTGAAAAGGTTGCTCCATTGGCTCACAGATTTCCTTACAGTAGAAACACAGCCTTTGTTTACTTTGCTAACTTTATTTATTAGCATAAGAACATGTCACCCTGCATTATGTGGAAATCTGATGCTGATGCTTTGAAATGACAAATCCAATTATGATTTCATTGTAGTCTCTGTGTTGGTTTGTTTTGTAATAAGGTAATTTAGGATTTCATCCTGCTCCGTGTCGGAATGACTGGAGGTTCAGGCTTTCAGCACAGATAGAATTGAATTTGCTGGCGTTGCGTTTTCCTTTGCTCAGCATTCTCCTCCTTGAGCTCTCTGTAACTCTTAAAGCACAAAATGAATGAATTAGGAATTTTAGAAGAATTCCAGTACAGCCTGAAGCCATCCAGGAGGACTCAGGAGAAGCTGCTGATCTGCATGTTTGGAGATTGGGGTGATTTTTGTTTGGACTCACTCATTCCTTCATTTCTCTGCTGTAGAAGCTGCAGAGGCCAGACATGCAAGCAGCCAACTTTCCCTCAGAGCTGTCCTGCCCAGGCCACGTGCCAGAGAAGCTTCCTGCAGGCAATTCTTCAGGAATTTTGGGATGCTCACAGCAGGAAACCAATCTATTTTTATTCTGGGCCAATTTTTCCTTGTATGATTCCCCTTCTGTCTTATTCTGGTCCTGCAGGAGCTGTGCTGGAATGTCAAATATCACTGGGAGCTCTTCTGGAGCCAAACTTGTTCTGGCACCAGCAAGGGACACTCCAGAGCTCTTTAGGGTATTTTTCAGGCAATATTTGGATGGATATTTGTCAGATAATATTTGGATGCATATTTTTCAGGCAATATTTAGGATGGATATTTGTCAGGCAATATTTAGAATGGATATTTGTCAGGCAATATTTAGGATGGATATTTGTCAGATAATATTTTGGATAGATATTTTTCAGGTAATATTTGTCAGGCAATATTTGGGATGGATATTTGTCAGGGAATATTTGGGATGGATATTTGTCAGGCAATATTTAGGATGGATGTTTCTCAGATAATATTTGAACGGATATTTGTCAGGCAATATTTAGGATGGATATTTGTCAGGGAATATTTGGGATGGATATTTGTCAGGCAATATTTAGAATGGATATTTGTCAGGGAATATTTGGGATGGATATTTGTCAGGCAATATTTGGGATGGATATTTTTTGGATGGATATTTTTCAGGCAATATTTAGGATGGATATTTTTTTGATCGATATTTGTCAGGCAATATTTGGGATGGATATTTGTCAGGCAACATTTGGGATGGATATTTGTCAGGCAATATTTAGGATGGATATTTGTCAGGCAATATTTGGGATGGATATTTTTTGGATGGATATTTGTCAGGCAATATTTAGGATGTGTATTTGTCAGACAATATTTAGGATGGATATTTGTCAGGCAATATTTAGGATGGATATTTCTCAGATAATATTTGGGATGGATGTTTGTCAGGCAATATTTAGGATGGATTTTTGTCATTTGAATAGATATTTTTCAGGCAATATTTAGAATGGATATTTGTCAGGCAATATTTAGGATGTATATTTGTCAGGGAATATTTAGAATGGATATTTGTCAGGCAATATTTGGGATGGATATTTGTCAGGCAATATTTGGGATGGATATTTGTCAGGCAATATTTAGGATGGATATTTGTCAGGCAATATTTGGATGGATATTTCTCAGATAATATTTGGGATGGATATTTGTCAGGCAATATTTGGGATGGATACTTTTCAGACAGCGTTTTGGATGGATCTTTGTCAGGCAATCCTTTTTTCTGACCCAGAGATGGGGCAACTGAGAGGCATTTTAAAATCCTTTATTCCATTTTCAGTCTCATGAGAAGGGTGAGACAATACAGATGTTATAATTCACACTATCACAATCAGAAGTTAACTATTTCTTAATTACAAAACACTACAAGCATTTCTTGGCTATCTGCTTTTTACCACACCATATTATAGATGCCTTAAAACTAATAATCTAAAACTACCCCTTGTAAATCTCACTACAATGCATCTTTCATAGTTCTATTTCTCTAAAGTATCTAATCTTATTTACAAAGCCATCCTTTGAAACTTTTTTCTAACTCCATTTCTCACCAATATCTGTCCTATTTATTTCTAAATCAGCATTTCTTATCTCAAAGTTTACATACAAACATATATTGTGTACACCTTCTATCAAGCCCTGAAACTCTACAAATCCATTTCCCACAGATATTTATTTGTAACAACTGCTACAGGAGAGAACATTTAGCTAATTACTGACTGGGCTAATTAACCTGTTTACCCTGTTGGGAGCAAAATGAGGCTGTTTGCTCATTATGTTGTGGTGAGAAGTGTTGCAATTCCTTAGAAAACAGATCTGGTTAGAAAACTGGTTAAAGCCTTAAATCATGAATGTTGAAATATGTATTTTAAAATTTAAAAAAGTATTTTAAAGTATTTTATTGCAGAACTTCAAGTGTTTCTATTTTAATGAGGGCAATGAACATTTTCTTTTATTGCTCCCCTTCTTGTGCATCATGGAATGAATGAGGAGACCCCAGAGAGTTTAATGTCACAAAAGATAATTTTCACCAAGCAACCTGGATATAAAGATGTAGAAACCCTCTGGTTTTCCCCATAGCTCACATTTCTTCCAGAGTTAAAATTTAACACCCACGTGTTGGAAATCTGCCTTGTTCTCCTTAAAGAGATTTCTCCTTCCCCTACTACAGTCATGCTCACGTGGAACTAACCCCACTATGAAATGTACCAAAATCAGCTCAATGTTCTCTGCTGATTTTCCAGTTCCTTCCCAACTTTCTCCTCCATTTTATGGAAGCTGGAGCTTCTCCTTTTCACCCCTTTTTACCCTCTGAGTTCCTGTTGGATGTTTCTCAGTTTCACCGCATGTCACAAAGGGATCAGGGATGGCCTTGTTGGCATTTTTAGAATTTCTGCTTTCGGGATATTCCCCTGCCCTTGCAGATGTTTTCCCTTTTTACCATCTCAGGAATACATGAGACCCTTTTGCTGTGACATTTACTGAGCGTTGGGGTTGTGTAAGTTATTTTTGAGTGTTTCAGTTTGGAAATCTGTCATCGTGGAGCCTCAACAATGCTCTCATTGTTCTCCTCTGCTCACTGCTGGGCCTGCATTTTTAGTTGAAAATGTTGTGATCACTTATGACAGCAACCTGCAAGATTCCCTCACTCACTGATGCTTTTCAGTTGAGATAATTTTGATTTTTTGATTCCAGGCCCTTCAGATTTACCCTGACTGCACTAAGACATTCCTCTTTGCTTTCTCCCAGTAGCAATGGGTGATCTGTCAATGAAACTCCTTCAAATATTTTTTTATATTCTACATTTCCGTATTACACACATTTCCATATTACACACATTTCCATATTACACACATTTCCATATTATACATTTTTACATTACACTTGACAGTTCTCAAGTCAAGTATTGTGTGGATGTAAAAGTCATGAGGGAAAAAAGCCGTGGTGGTTCCTGTGCTAAAATAAAATCAAAAAACACTTGCAGAGCTTACAGAATTGATGAAGGAAATGGGGAGAAATGTTTGTCCTTCAGGAAGGAACATTTCAAAAATGAAAAGAATGTTTTATCTGTAGCTGTGCTGTGAAGTCAGTGAAACAGAGTCCACGTGTAACTTTCCTTATTTCCTGAATTTATATGTGTGAGCATTTCACAAGTCTCTGTACAAATTAATATTGGATAGATTTTATTGGGATTTGAAGAATGAATTGTTAATACAGCCAGGCACATTTTCAGCATCCTGAGTTCCATGTAGGACTCCTCTTAGAAATGAATAAAAATTGATTTTCTCATTGTTATATTTAAATTTCAGAATAGTAGGGTTTAAAGGAAAGAGGAAACCTGCCATTGTTTCAGGCAATAGAATAATTTCTGACAGACTGTATTTCTGTTACATTTAAATGAAATTGTATTTGTCTCGTTTGGGATTTTTCCCAGAATTTCTTCTTCCAATTCAGTGAAATCCTAACTACAATTAGGACAAAGTAAACCACTATCAGTGAGGAAAAAGATAGCATCACTGCAGTTTTTAATATTGACATATTCAATATCTACCTGTGCCTACAATATAATTTTTAATTACTTATATTAGAGATAATCTGTGCTGTCATCTCTCTGTGAAGCTGTTACACAATTCCTTTTCTGACAGTTAAAACTCAAAATACTTTGGCTTGAATAACGGCAAAAGCCAACTTGCATAACACTGAAAACTGGATTAAAAATCAGGAATATTCAATGTGTGGTGCTGGGATGATGCTGCTGATGATGATGGTGTTCACCCCACCATCAATTCCAACCCTCATTCTCTAGGATTCCACCTGGAATCAAATGATCTGTTGTTTATTTTGCTGAATAGGAGCAATTTCTGGTTGTTTTTTCCTTCCATAAGATTTTTGCTTTTTTATAGCCTAGTGCTTTCTATTCCCTGGTTTATTTAGGAAGTTATTCAGTTATTATTGTTCCTAAATTATTCACTTATTCCAAGGATTCAGCGCATATTCATGGAGACACAATATTTTTAATTATGTAAGTTGTTTCTCATTTTAGTGATCTTTTCTATTTTAATTATTGTACTTGTTTTTCAGATGTTTTTCTGCAGTCTTTGACAGGTGTCTGTCTACCCTGCTGTCTGTTTTCTTCAACTTAGCTATCAGCTTTGCTTTATGGAAAGCTGATCTTTGTTTGCAAGTATTTAACATCAAACCTTAAGCTAGGTTTGATTTCTTTTTAATTTTTCCACATTTTTACAGTGCTGCTATATCTGTCCTTGCAGAATTCTTTGTTTTGTTTGAAATTGGAAGAGTGGAGGGAATTCAGTTTTAAGAGATGGTAAAATAGAAATGTATGAAATGCATTAAATATGGTTTTGAGGAAAGTGCTGCTCCTCCAGTATTGAAGTTGGAGGGAGACGACCCACCTTGCATTGGTCAGCATCGACTCCGGTTTATTCATCAATCAGTCACCTTTTATAACCGTGTTAATTAAGTTCATGCATATTGCAAAATCTGAGCTCACAATAGGCCAGAGATTACACACCAACTCCACCTTATGTTTCCAATACCAAGATTTGGGTTCTCAAAATTATTCTTGCTTTCCCAAAACAGCCAAAGATAGAACATCCACTTGTTATGAGAAAGCTGCCTGAGAACTCTGATGTGCAAGGCTCTCAAGGCCTTCATGTTTGTCACTTTTACCTGTAGTTAAAAATAACCTGAGAACCTCTGCTGTTCACAGAAACCGGCTGTGAGAACCTGCTCCTCACAGCTGCCTTCTAGGCCATCCCTGAAAAAATCTCCAACACGCCAGTGCTGTTTTCACAGGTATTGCAGCACATCCAGAGTCTAAACCCCTCTGCTCTGAGGTAATCCATAAAATGTGGATTTTCCAGCTGGAGCTGTGGCTTTGGGGAGCCCTGAGCAGCTGCAGGTGGTGCCAGGGCTGGGTGCCTGGCACAGCTCTGCCTCCTTCAGGTGCTGCTGGGTGCAATAAATGACTTTTCCTGGGCAGCACCCACTCATTTCTGCAGAGCTGGGCCTCTCCTCGCACGCTTTGTGCAGGCAGCCAAAGCACCACTCTGATGAGGAAACAATCATTTCTTTGCGTTACTTTACTTGTTGGGAAGTGCCCTTGCTTCTCTGCCAGCTTTAGGGGCTCTCTGCAGACAGTGGATGCTGCTCCTTCAATAACCGGGGGTGAGGTGCCTGTTTATTGGAATAGGTATCCCAATATTACCAGTTAGATGGTGCCTGGGCCAGTTCTGACCCTCGCTGCTGAGCCAAAGGCAGCACTGTGGTGCTTTACCCCAGAGATACCTTGGCTGCTGGAGATTGCAGCAGGGCACTGAGCAAGTCCAGGCTTGTCAGGAACTCCGTTTACCTCAGGAGAGAGAGCTTCTGGGCTCCTTCACTAACCGGGGGTGAGGTGCCTGTTTATTGGAATAGGTATCCCAGTATAACCAGTTAGATTGTGCCTGGGTCAGTGTGACCCTCGCTGCTGATGCCGAATTTTGCCCCAAAAGGTGAGAATAACTGCCTAAGAGACTCAAGTAAGTCAGCATAGACAGGAGGTATTTTATTACGACGCGTCGGAGAAATCACAAAGGGATTTCTGGCTATCTCATGACAGAAGCAAGCTTTTATACAGTCTTGGGTGCAGGGTTACATCATATTCATAAGAGGCGTGGTGTGGGCGGAGCGTGGGCGGAGACATCTATTTTGAGGATTATTCTTGGTGGTCCTTCGGTGCCTTCCTCACGGGCAAGGGTCTTCTGATGAGTCTTCCTCTTTAAACTTTTGAACTCCTATCCTAATATGGTCAATTCCCAGTGTACTTGGCTTGGTTCCCATGGCTTGGCACGGCTCTTAGGGTCAGTTTGACATTATTAGCTCTGATCATGCTTAGCTCGACAATTCCCTTATCCCTATCTCTCTTTATTGTTTGCCCTGCTTACCAAACTTCAAACAGAAGGATCCACCAGGATTGCTTCTGGATTAATGAATAACCTGTCATATAGCATTATCAATAATTCCAGGATTGCTTCCGGATTGATGAATAACCTACCATACAGCATCATCAGCAATTCCTGAGTGTAGATGGGGGCGAATCCCCTTGTACCTAACATGAGACCACCCGCCGGTGATATGGGATATGGCTCCAGTGTTAGGGGTCGCGTGAGTAGCTAATGGGATGGGAATGGGATAGGACTGCTCAGGGTTGATTTTCAGTCTGTGGCTCTGCCTAAGCATTTTGATAACAAAATTATGTTCTTGTGCAGTAGTAAAATGCTGATCGGATGGGCAGTTTGGGGCTTCACTGCTAAGCCAAAGGCAGCTTCTGTGGTGCTTGGCTGCTGGAGATTGCAGCAGGGCACTGGCGCAAGTCCAGGCTTGTCAGGGACTCCGTTTACCTCAGGAGAGAGAGCTTCTGGAGATGGTGAAGAGAAGAAGGAGAGGATTCTGCTGGAGGGTTATATCCAGATGTTTATTCCATGGTTACAGAGGTCTGAACCGGGGCAACTGCTCCAACCAGAATGGAGGCCGCATGGTCTCATTAACTTTTTAAGCTCAGGGACAGGGGAAGGGGAGGGGACAGGTGAGCCACCAACCAGGTGAAAGGGGCAGGGTCTCAAGGGACCTGAGGAAGGGACCCGGAAGCTAAAAACACACCACAACACCTGCTGCTGTGCATGGCTGACCCAAAATCCCCGAGCTGTCCTTCCCTGGGATGGGGCAGGGAGGGATCGGGGGTTTCTGCAGAGGGTGAGCGGTGCCACAGGGAGCTGGGGCTGCTGATGAGCTCAGAGCTGAAAGGCTGCACAGGCAGCAGAGTGGGCATAAATGAAGTTGGAAATATCCAAGTTGGAAACATCCATCCTGTGGAAAACATGGAGTGAGCAGGGAGGGGGACTGAGGGATGTACCCACGAGCTCAGGACTAGGATCTGATGGTGCTGGCTGCCAAAAACCCCTTTTGTGCCTCTTGCTCACTCTCCAAATTAGAGATGTTCATTTTTCTCTAGGTCCTTTTGCTTCTTTTCGCATCTCTACACTCCTGTTTTCAGGCAGGGAATGCTTTCAGCTTGTGTGCAGTGAAACTTCCTTAGACTGACTGGAATCTGCATTTGAAATAAGTTGTGAGAAATACTTAAGAAAGGAAAGAGCAACTTTCTTAAATCAAAAACCTTAAATCTTAACATCTTAAGATTTAAAATCTTAAATCAAAATCCTGCAGTTTTATCTGTCAGATATTCTTATCAGAGAAAATGGCTGCTTGATGAAGGACATCAAGATTATTCCAGAAAATAAGGCATGCGTCTCCCAAGCACTAAATGTTGCCAAGATGCTTAAACTGGCGTTTCTTAAATTTCTGAGAACTCTACTGTCCTGCTTAAACTGGCATTTCCTAAATTTCTGAGAACTCTACTGTCCTCCTTTTCATGATTCAGAAGAAACTGAAAAACCCCAAGCTAAAAAAAGCCCTGTTGAGACCTTTCAGAGCTGATTCTTCCATGAGTTAATTCTCCATTTTCTGCCCTTTGCAGTTCAAAATCAGGGTAGGAAACAGCAACAGGCAAAGCTCATTGGTATCACCCCTCTCATGCTCTGAATTAAAACAACAATCTCCTCCTTAAATGATTTTTCAGCACGTTGTACTTGGATTAGTTAAGCTTTTATACTGATTTGCTTTCATTTTTTAATGCTGATGATGGGAAGGAAAGGAGAGAACTGTGTGTGTGCAGAGGGTGATTTCACGATTTGGACCTGAGCCCAAAATTATAAAATTATGCCATTTTTGTCTCATGGTTTCTGAATTTCCAGTGTTTGCAGCATGGCCCTGTTCAGTGCACACCTGGAGCACAGCTTCCTGCAGAATTTTGTTCCCAGACTTAATCATAAGTGAATGCACAAGTTTTAGGTAATTCCATTTGAGGTAATTTTTGGAGTATTCTCTTTTTTCTCATGTAAAACTCTCAAAGTTTCCTGTTCCAAACCCATGAACTGAAAGGGCCTGAAAAGTCATTCCATGATCCTCACAAAAGTGCAATTTTATTGCTTTCTTTTTCATAGCTGTCTTACAGCATCACCTTGTTAGGCTTTCCTTGATGACTTTTCAGGATCAGATGGCAATAAAATAAAAAATGAGAACTTTGTGAAAAGGCAAGAGTCTGGGAAAGAGGATTTTTTTTTTTAAGGAAACCAGAATTATGGGTTGTGTGATAAAATTCTGAATATTAACTCAGTGGCTCAGCTTGTTCTCTTCTTATTCAGGAGGATTCTTCGCAGCATAAAACTTTCATTAAATTGTTATTTTAACAGCAGATACATAGAATTTGGAAGAATGGAGCTGGCAAGACTTTCACATCTGTCTTCTTTTCCAAATGTGTTTTCAGCAGGTGAACAGTAATTTTCTATCCTTGCTGCATGGCCTGTGATGAACAGGGAGTTAACAGTGTTTAAAAATATATCCACACCTATCCAATTTCTAAACAGAGCCTTGAATATTGAGATTTTTTGGGACTCTGAAATGTTTAGTGAAGTACCTGCCCCCTTTAAGGGAGGGAAGGGTTTAAATCCAGGAACTTGTTTTGGGGATAAATTACCCAGAAATCTGATTTAGTGTAAATAATCCAGGAACTTGTTTTGGGGATAAATTACCCAGAAATCTGATTTAGTGTAAATAATCCAGGAACTTGTTTTGGGGATAAATTACCCAGAAATCTGATTTGGTGTAAATAATCCAGGAACTTGTTTTGGGGGGTAAATTACCCAGAAATCTTATTTAGTTTAAATAATCTAGGAACTTGGTTTTGGAGGGAAATTACCCAGAAATCTGACTTAGTGTAAAAAATCCAGGAACATGTTTTGGAGGTAAATTAGCCAGAAATCTTATTTATTGTAAATAATCCAGTGACTTGTTTGGGGGATAAATTACCCAGAAATCTTATTTAATGTAAATAATCCAGGAACTTGGTTTTGGGGGTAAATTACCCAGAAATCTTATTTAATATAAATAATCCAGGAACTTGGTTTTGGGGGTAAATTACCCAGAAATCTGACTTAGTGTAAAAAATCCAGGAACATGTTTTGGAGGTGAATTAGCCAGAAATCTTATTTAATGTAAATAATCCAGGGACTTGTTTTGGGGCTAAATTACCCAAAAATCTGATTTAGTGTAAAAAATCCAGGAACTTGTTTTGGGGATAAATTACCCAGAAATCGTATTTAATATAAATAATCCAGGAACTTGGTTTTGGGGGCTAAATTACCCAAAAATTACTTTAGTGTAAATAATTCAGGAATTTATTTGGGGGGTAGATTACTCAGGAATTTTAGTGTAAGTAATCCAAAATCTTGTTTTGGGGATAAATCACCCAGAAATCTTATTTAATGTAAATAATCCAGGAGCTTGTTTTGTGGCTAAATTACCCAAAAATCTGATTTAGTGTAAAAAATCCAGGAACTTGTTTTGGGGATAAATTACCCAGAAATCTTATTTAATGTAAATAATCCAGGAACTTGGTTTTGGGGGTAAATTACCCAGAAATCTTATTTAGTATAAATAATCCAGGAACATGTTTTGGAGGGAAATTACCCAGAAATCTGACTTAGTGTTAAAAATCCAGGAACGTGTTTTGGAGGTAAATTAGCCAGAAATCTTATTTAATGTAAATAATCCAGTGACTTGTTTTGGGGATAAATTACCCAGAAATCTTATTTAGTATAAATAATCCAGGAACTGGGTTTTGGGGGCTAAATTACCCAAAAATCTTGGGGGGTAAATTACTCAGGAATTTTTAGTGTAAGTAATCCAGGATCTTGTTTTGGGGATAAATCACCCAAAAATCTAATTTAGTGTAAAAAATCCAGTGACTTGTTTTGGGGATAAAATACCCAGAAATCTTATTTAGTATAAATAATCCAGGAACTGGGTTTTGGGGGTAAATTACCCAGAAATCTGACTTAGTGTTAAAAATCCAGGAACGTGTTTTGGAGGTAAATTAGCCAGAAATCTTATTTAATGTAAATAATCCAGTGACTTGTTTTGGGGATAAATTACCCAGAAATCTTATTTAGTATAAATAACCCAGGAACTGGGTTTTGGGGGTAAATTACCCAAAAATCTTGGGGGGTAAATTACTCAGGAATTTTTAGTGTAAGTAATCCAGGATCTTGTTTTGGGGATAAATCACCCAAAAATCTGATTTAGTGTAAAAAATCCAGTGACTTGTTTTGGGGATAAATTACCCAGAAATCTTGTTTAATGTAAATAATCCAGGAACTTGGTTTTGGGGGTAAATTACCCAGAAATCTGACTTAGTGTAAAAAATCCAGGAACGTGTTTTGGAGGGAAATCACCCAAAAATCTGATTTAGTGTAAAAAATCCAGTGAATTTATTTGGGGGGTAAATTACTCAGGAATTTTTAGTGCAAGTAATCCAGGAACTTGTTTTGGGGAATCAATTACCCAGAAATCTGATTTTGTGTAAATAATCCAGGAACTTTTTTTTGGGGCTAAATTACCAAGAAATCTTGTTTAGAATAAATAATCCAGGAACTTGGTTTTGGGGGCTAAATTACCCAAAAATCTTGGGGGCTAAATTACGCAACAATTACTTTAGTGTAAATAATCCAGGAATTTATTTGGGGGGTAAATTACTCAGGAATTTTTAGTGTAAATAATCCAGGATCTTGTTTTGGGGGTAAATTACCCAGAAATCTGATTTGGTATAAATAATCCAGGAACTTGTTTTTGGGGGTAAATTACCCAGAAATCTTATTTAGTTTAAATAATCCAGGAACTTGTTTTTGGGTAATCAATTACCCAGAAATCTTATTTAGTATAAATAATCCAGGAACATGTTTTGGAGGGAAATTACCCAGAAATCTGACTTAGTGTAAAAAATCCAGGAACGTGTTTTGGGGGTAAATTAGCCAGAAATCTTATTTAATGTAAATAATCCAGTGACTTGTTTTGGGGATAAATTACCCAGAAATCTTATTTAGTATAAATAACCCAGGAACTGGGTTTTGGGGGTAAATTACCCAAAAATCTTGGGGGGTAAATTACTCAGGAATTTTTAGTGTAAGTAATCCAGGATCTTGTTTTGGGGATAAATCACCCAAAAATCTGATTTAGTGTAAAAAATCCAGGAACTTGTTTTGGGGGTAAATTACCCAGAAATCTTATTTAATATAAATAATCCAGGAACTTGGTTTTGGAGGGAAATTACCCAGAAATCTGACTTAGTGTAAAAAATCCAGGAACGTGTTTTGGAGGGAAATTACCCAGAAATCTTATTTAGTATAAATGATCCAGGAACTTATTTGGGGGGTAAATTACCCAGGAATTTTTAGTGCAAGTAATCCAGGAACTTGTTTTTGGGGCTAAATTACCAAGAAATCTTATTTAGTATAAATAATCCAGGAACTTGATTTTGGGGGCTAAATTACCCAAAAATCTTGGGGGCTAAATTACCAAAAAAATTACTTTAGTGTAAATAATCCAGGAATTTATTTGGGGGGTAAATTACTCAGGAATTTTTAGTGTAAGTAATCCAGGATCTTGTTTTGGGGATAAATCACCCAAAAATCTGATTTAGTGTAAAAAATCCAGTGACTTGTTTTGGGGATAAATTACCCAGAAATCTTATTTAGTTTAAATAATCCAGGAACTGGGTTTTGGGGGTAAATTACCCAGAAATCTGATTTAGTGTTAAAAATCCAGGAACGTGTTTTGGAGGTAAATTAGCCAGAAATCTTATTTAATGTAAATAATCCAGTGACTTGTTTTGGGGGCTAAATTACCCAAAAATCTTGGGGGGTAAATTACTCAGGAATTTTTAGTGTAAGTAATCCAGGATCTTGTTTTGGGGATAAATCGCCCAAAAATCTTATTTAATGTAAATAATCCAGGGACATGTTTTGGGGATAAATTACCCAGAAATCTTATTTATTGTAAATAATCCAGGAACTTGGTTTTGGGGGTAAATTACCCAGAAATCTGACTTAGTGTGAAAAATCCAGGAACGTGTTTTGGAGGTAAATTAGCCAGAAATCTTATTTAATGTAAATAATCCAGGAACTGGGTTTTGGGGGCTAAATTACCCAAAAATCTTGGGGGGTAAATTACTCAGGAATTTTTAGTGTAAGTAATCCAGGATCTTGTTTTGGGGATAAATCACCCAAAAATCTGATTTAGTGTAAAAAATCCAGTGACTTGTTTTGGGGATAAATTACCCAGAAATCTTATTTATTGTAAATAATCCAGGAACTTGGTTTTGGGGGTAAATTACCCAGAAATCTGACTTAGTGTAAAAAATCCAGGAATGTGTTTTGGAGGGAAATTACCCAGAAATCTTATTTAATATAAATAATCCAGGAACTGGGTTTTGGGGGCTAAATTACCCAAAAATCTTGGGGGGTAAATTACCCAGGAATTTTTAGTGCAAGTAATCCAGGAACTTGTTTTGGGGAATCAATTACCCAGAAATCTGATTTTGTGTAAATAATCCAGGAACATGTTTTGGAGCTAAATTACCCAGAAATCTTGTTTAGAATAAATAATCCAGGAACTTGATTTTGGGGGCTAAATTACCCAAAAAATTACTTTAGTGTAAATAATTCAGGAATTTATTTGGGGGGTAAATTACTCAGGAATTTTTAGTGTAAGTAATCCAGGATCTTGTTTTGGGGATAAATCACCCAAAAATCTGATTTAGTGTAAAAAATCCAGTGACTTGTTTTGGGGATAAATTACCCAGAAATCTTATTTATTGTAAATAATCCAGGAACTTGGTTTTGGGGATAAATTACCCAGAAATCTTATTTAGTATAAATAATCCAGGAACTGGGTTTTGGGGGTAAGTTACCCAGAAATCTGACTTAGTGTAAAAAATCCAGGAACGTGTTTTGGAGGGAAATTACCCAGAAATCTTATTTAGTATAAATGATCCAGGAATTTATTTGGGGGGTAAATTACCCAGGAATTTTTAGTGCAAGTAATCCAGGAATTTGTTTTGGGGAATCAATTACCCAGAAATCTGATTTTGTGTAAATAATCCAGGAACTTGTTTTGGGGCTAAATTACCAAGAAATCTTGTTTAGAATAAATAATCCAAGAACTTGGTTTTGGGGGCTAAATTACCCAAAAATTACTTTAGTGTAAATAATCCAGGAATTTATTTGGGGGGTAAATTACTCAGGAATTTTTAGTGTAAGTAATCCAGGATCTTGTTTTGGGGGTAAATCACCCAGAAATCTTATTTAATGTAAATAATCCAGGGACATGTTTTGGGGATAAATTATCCAGAAATTTTATTTAATGTAAATAATCCAGGAACTTGGTTTTGGGGGTAAATTACCCAGAAATCTGCCTTAGTGTAAATAATCCAGAAATTGTTTTTGGGAGGTGAGTTTCTGAGTAATTTACCCCCAAAACAAGTTCCTGGATTTTTTACACTAAGGCAGATTTCTGGGTAATTTTACTTAGTGTCTATAATCCAGGAATTTGTTTTGGGGGTAAATTACCCAGAAATCTTTAGTGTAAATAATCCAGCTGGTAGCATTCATTCCTTGTTTTATTTTTCCTGGAAAGTAAACAGCACTGCTCCAAGCTCTGCAGATGCAACCTACTTTGAAAAGGAAAAAAAAAAAAAAAAAAAGAAAAGCCAAACCAAATGTAAACCCTGGTGAAAAAAAAAGTTTGAAATTGATGTGACAGAAATAAAACAAGAGCCAGTTTTGCATCAGTAGCCAGTTTCTTTGGGTTTGGAGCTTGGGTTTTGTGTTTTTGCCTAAGCAGATATTAACTTTTCTGCTGTGAAGCAATCCTGGAGCCAGATTCTCTCTCTGAATGTACCCAGCAATTGAGAGGACTTTGTGCTGGTAAAAGGAATATAACACCAAGGCTGCACATCTGTTTCTCATTGCAAAGTCCTTTTACTCCAATTCTGTATTTTTTTTCCTTCTGCCATGAGATTTGGGGTTTTTTTAACTTCAGTAAACAGGCCAGAATGAAAAGATTGCTCATGAAATGAGTTACTGGGTATCATGTACTCAGAAAGCTTTGGATTTGGTCCTGATGGGATGGTGTGCACCCACATATCTTGATTTGTTCTATTAAAATGCCATTGTGTAAAAAAAAAAAAAAAAAAAGCAGTTCTGGAGCTCTGTGAAGTGGAGGCTGAAATCAAGGTTGTGGCATCAACCTGAGAGATTTCATATCAGCAGAGGTGGTGTGAAAATGTGGATTCTCCTGGCAGTGTCTGCAGCAGGCAGGAAATCCAGAATAATTGGTGATTTCCAGCTCTCCTGAGCTCTGAGAAGTGACCTGCAGGTGAGGAGAAAATGAGAGTTCCTTAATAAATCCTTTCCTGCTCCAGCCTGCCAGGCTGGGTGCAAGAATTATGAATTTCTGGTTCTTTGTTATGCTTCTATATTTTATTTTCCTGCCCGGAAAAATGAATTGCTGCATAATTACACTTCACTGAAAGGCTGGGTTTATTCCTGAAGAAGTTCAGGTGGGATTTTGGGGGTAAATCACCCAGAAATCTTATTTAATGTAAATAATCCAGGGACATGTTTTGGGGATAAATTACCCAGAAATTTTATTTAATGTAAAAAATCCAGGGACTTGTTCTGGGGGTAAATTTCTGGGTAACTTACCCCCAAAACAAGTTCCTGGATTTTTTACACTAAGGCTGATTTCTGGGTAATTTTACTTAGTGTATGTAATCCAGGAATTTGTTTTGGGGGTAAATTACCCAGAAATCTTTAGTGTATTGGTGATTTCCAGCTCTCCTAAGCTCTGAGAAGTGACCTGCTGTGGCAGACAGTGACTGGTTTGAGATCAAGAACAGTACAAATTGTAACAACAATACAAATTATAGCATCTCTCAAGTATTCTGCTCCTGTAGAGCTGTTCCTTGGGACGATCTCACTGGACCAAGATGGGGAATTGTTCAGAAGTGTAAAAGCAAATTCATGCCAGCCTTGGGCCTTTGGGCTCTGCTGGGCATGATGAAATAGGAGAAAATTTCCTTTCCATGCAACAATAAATTGGTCACTTATTGAATCTGGAATGATTTCTTAGAATTATTTTGTCTCTATTTGTTGTCCAGGCTGGTTTTATTCCTGTGTGATTACTCCCTGTGTGGTCTGCTGGCATAAGAATCTGAGATTATTTTGCCTCATTCTTTTTCCTTCCTGAGGGCTGGTCAGTGGCTGCTGAACGAATCTGTGCCCTGTAACATTTATCAGAGAAAAGCTGCTCATGAATTTGGGGAGAAAAGGTTAAATATGGACAGTGGAGCTCCTTTTGTGGCGCTGGAAAGTTTCCATCCTCTCAGATGGGAAATAAAGTTCCTGAGGGTAACAATGTTCTCCCAGTTGTGGTGGTGTTCACAGGATGAGGGAAGAGATGATAATGTTGATTCCATGTTTCAGAAGACTGATTTATTATTTTATGATATATATTATATTAAAACTATACTAAAAGAATAGAAGAAAGGATTTCATCAGAAGGCTTGAAAGGAAAGAAATGATAATAAAATCTTGTGACTGCCCAGAGAGCCTGAGCCAGCTGACTGTGATTGGCCATTAATTAGAAACAACCCCATGAGCCCAATCCCAGATGCACCTGCTGCATTCCACAGCAGCAGATAATCATTGTTTACATTTTGTTCCTGAGGCCTCTCAGCAGAAAAAATCCTGGCAAAGGGATTTTCCAGAAAATCTCACTGCCTATATCAAAAGGATTTCATTACAGTGGATATTTTCTGCAGTGGTACCTGCTCAGGCAGCACATATGCTGCCACAGGTGCTTTTTTGCCTCCCTGATGTGACATTTGTTGGCTCCTGTGCCTGGAATTCTGGATTTAAAACTGCTTCACAAACACTTCTATTCAGCAGGCTGGCCTCTTTGTAAAAAGCAAGTCATTAGAATAGCAAGTACACTATTTAATACAGCTTTTCTTGTATTTACTTCTGTGGTTAATGCTAGAAGAAAAAAAATGTTCTTTATTGTTGTGCTTTAGGTTTTCAAGATCCTGTGTGCACGGTCAGATTTGTTACCCAAACCTGAAATTGCCATGGTGGCACCATGGAAGGTCTCTGCCACACAGAGGGGAGAGAAATGTTTAAATCTTTCCATGGCAATAGATTTGGTCATGTTAATGTGTAGCACTACAAAAAAATCTAAAAAATAATGTGCCTGCAACTCCTGCAGCTGTGGCCTTATTAATATTTTGTTAATTTTATTAATATATGTATTAATTTTAATATATTTATAGTGTTTTATATAATCATTTATATCTATATAACTTATAATATCTTTAAATATTATATTAAAATCGAATATGTAAATAATAAATAAATATATAATATTGTATAATGTAATGATATAAATATAGTATAAAACTATATATTATATTATATTATATTATATTATATTATATTATATTATATTATATTATATTATATTATATTATATTATATTATATATAGTTTATATTATTATATAATATATTATGTATTAGGTAATATACTATATATTATATATGTTATATTATATTATATATTAGTTTCCATAATGATAGAAATATAATATAACAATACATTATATATAATATATATAAATAATACTATATATAAAATAATATTACATAAAATAATAGAATATATAAATAATAAAATAGATATAATATAATATCATATAATATAATATAATATAATATAATATAATATAATATTTATAAATGTTATACAGATTATATTATATTATATTATATTATATATAATATCTATATTACATATATAATGTAAATTTTAATTTGTGTAACTATATATACATTTTAATTTAATTTCTTTTTCTTTAATGATTTATCAATTTTTAAAAATTTTGTTAACATTCCCACAGGCAGGGCTGTGAGCACACTCCAGGCTCAAAAATTGCTATCTGTGCAAGAGTCTGCTGCATTTGGGTTGTTTTAATGGGATTTTGAGCCCCAGAATTCTCATGGAATGTGTAAATCCACAGCGGAATCCCAACCATATTTAGTGGATAATGCTGAGAGGACACATCTCCAGGAAAATGCTGAAGTTGCTCAGTTCTCTGGATTACACTGTGAATGTGTTATTTCATTTATCTCAGGAATAAAAAACCCAAGAAAAATACAAAGAAATCATCCCAATACTGTTTTTTTAAATCCTTTTTTCTTTTTTAACTCATGATTTTAATAATCAGTCATTGCATGCACACACCAAACACCTATGGCAAACTAAATCTTTAAAGTATGAAGAACAATTCCTGTAGATTCAGGAAGAGAGCATGAACTGCTAATTTTGTTTATTTTAGAAGAATAAGTGTCGTCAGGAAGGTGCCAAATGTTTGATAATCACCTTTTATATCTCTTTCTCTTCATTGTTGTGTTTCAGTTGTTTGTTTGTGTTTTCTTAAACCTAATTATGCATTTGATAGCTTTGCATGAAGAGCTGAGTGAGGATCCCCGTCTATTTTCATCATTAAGCTTAGAATCCTGTCAGCTGAGTATAAATATGGTTTTTAACAAGCCTGAATTCCAGTGTAAGAGCTCATGGGATGTGTTTTGCTGAACAATGTTGTTGGGCTGGGCAAGTTCCCACAGTTTTATCAATTAATTGGGTGTTTGAGACCATTAGGAATTGTTAAACTAGAAAGGAGTGATTTTTTTGTGAGAGTAATTGTGATTTGATGAATTCTGATGGGAGTATTTCCATTTTTGTGAAAATCCTGACTTTTCTGGATCCTGGTGATCCTGGTGGTCCTTTCCCTATCACACATTCTGCTTCTTTCTATTAAAATGTGTAGTTTTGGGGTCCTTGCATCAATCCTGCTCTGCTCCTTGAGGTTTTGCAGGAAAAGTCCTATTTTGGATGAAATGATGAGAACATGGATCCAGGCTGATCCTGGTGGTCCTTTCCCTGTCACACCTTCTGCTCTTTTCTTTTGAAATGTGTGGTTTTGGGGTCCCTGCATCAATCCTGCTCTGCTCCTTGAGGTTCTGCTGGAAAAATCCTATTTTGAATGAAATTATGAGAACTTGGATCCAGGCTGATCCTGGTGGTCCTTTCCCTGTCACACATTCTGCTCATTTCTGTTTAAATGTAGTTTTGGGGTCCCTGCATAAACCCTGCTCTGCTCCTTGAGGTTCTGCAGGAAAAATCCTATTTTGGATGAAATGATGAGAACATGGATCCAGGCTGATCCTGAGGATCCTTTCCCTGTCACACATTCTGCTCATTTCTGTTTAAATGTAGTTTTGGGGTCCCTGCATCAATCCTGCTCTGCTCCTTGAGGTTCTGCAGGAAAAGTCCTATTTTGGATGAAATGATGAGAACTTGGATCCAGGCTGATCCTGGTGGTCCTTTCCCTATCACACCTTCTGCTCTTTTCTGTTTAAATGTGTGGTTTTGGGGTCCCTGCATAAATCCTGCTCTGCTCCTTGAGGTTCTGCAGGAAAAGTTCTGTTTGGATGAAATTATGAGAACTTGGAACAAAAATAAGGAAACAATGGATCCTGAGGTTGCTCAGGCATAAGTTCCTTCCATTTTCTGCCTGCCTGCTGACCCAAAAGGGGTAGGATTGGGGTCATGTTTGATATTTATATTTTCTTCCCTCAATTTGCATCTCCCTGCCTTGAAATCAGCCTGGCAACTCCTTTCCTAAAGCTGAAATAAATTATGATGCTCAGGGCTTGAGAGGAATATCAACTAAAACCTCACAGTTCTGGTAGGAGCTTGTAAAACTGCCCAAATAAAAACTGAACTGGGGAAATTAAAGCAGAGAAATAGAGAAAGATAAAAAAACCTCAGAATCATGGATCTCTGGAGGCTGGGGGATGTTGGGCTTGGGGAATTCTCAGGGAATTTTTCAGGCTGGGCCAGCATGGTTCTTGCCTTGCCCTGATATTCAAACAGGTTTTGCTGTGTTTTGTGGCACTCAAATTCTCCTTTCATGGCTGTGCAGCCAAGCTTTCCTTCTGGCCCTATCATCTGGCATGAAAAATGTGTTTAACGCAGGAAATCTTAAACCTGATTATATAATATATATACAATATAACATATAAATGCTGTATTATATGTTATATAATAATATAAATATCTTATAAAAAGATATGTAGATAATAATACAATATATAAAAATATTTTAGATAAAGAATATAATATTTAGTGTTATGTTATACTATGTTATACTATACTATGTTATACTATACTATATTATAGTATATAGTATATACTATTTATAGTATAGTAGGTTATAGTATATAGTATAGTTATATACTATATTATACTATACTATATATATAATATTAGTATAGTATAGTATAATATAATATAGTATATAACTATACTATATTATATTATATTATATTATATTATATTATATTATATATATTATACTATATTATATTATACTATATATTATGCTATATATATATTATACTATATATTATGCTATATATATTATATATTACATTTATTATAATAATTGTTATAGTGTATTATATAAATTATATTATATATAGTATAATTTAGATAATATAATTATATAGATTACATTAGATATAATTATGTTTTATTTTGAATATATATTATTTTTATATAAAATTATGTTTTGTATTATATATGTATCTTATGTCTTCTTCTTGCCCTATCATCTGTCATAAACAATTTATTTTTTTTATATGTATATATATATATACATAAAAATAATATATATATGTAAATATATTTAATATATATATGTAAATATATTTAATATTTTTATATTTTATGTATTTAAAGCAGGAAATCTTAAACCTTATTATACAATATATTATATAACATATAAATGCTATACTATATATTATATAATAATATAAATATAACTATATAGCATATATTATATATATAGATAATAATACAATATATAAAATAATATTTTAGATATATTATATTATATTATATTATATTATATTATATTATATTATATCATTTCATATTATATAATGTTTTATTTTTTATATACATTATATTTTATATATAATTATGTTTTATATTATATATATTATGTTTTCCTTCTTGCCCTATCATGTCATAAAAAATGCATTTAAAGCAGGAAATCTTAAACCTTATTATTTAATTAATACTTAATATAATTAATCCCTAAACCATTTCTCTTCCTTCTTGGTACCTTTCCTCACTGTAGAGACTGAGTTGGCAAAAATTATTGTTTTATTCTCTGCCATTTTTACCTGTTTGCAGTATCCAGGCATTTTCTGAGTGCTCAGAAAGATTCTGCTTTTATTTTGTGAGCCAAATATGAGGGTGAATTAGATTATGGGTATTACATTTGAAATTGTTCTCTGTTTGTTTCTTTGCAGGTCCTGGAGCAGTATGAACGAGAAGGGTTTAATTTCCTCGCCAAAGTTTTTAATTCTTCACATTCCTTCTTGGAAGACTTGACAGGTCTGACTTTATTACACCAGGAGACACAAGCTGCTGAGGTAAGCAAATGAAATTGGGATGTTAATTAATCATGTGATCATATGATAGAATTCAGCAGTGGTATTTCATTTACAGAATGATTGACACAATGATTTAGACATTCTCTTAAATTAACTATAACTTTATCTGAGTGTTATATATTTATATTTATTTTATATATAAATATATATTCTATACTATATATTTTATATATATAATATATATGTGTGTATATATATGTGTATATATCCCTCATATATATTTTATATACTATAAATATTATATATATTTCTAGTATTATATTATTATATTATTATAATATTATAATATGTATAAATTTTATTATATATAATATTATATATATTTATATATGTTCTATATATTCTATATTATATAATTTCTATATCTATATAAAATATAGATATTATATATATGTGTGTATATATATATGTATATGTATATACATATATATATATGTATATGTGTGTGTATGTATATATATATATATATATATATATATATATATATATATATATATATATATATATGTATATATGAGAGGGATCCAAGAAGGGAAAACAAGCACCCTTTGATACATGCCACTCATTAACAGCAGGAATAATTAAAGTCTGATTGCCAGGCCTGAATTTTAGTGTTGGTAATGTTAAATGTAAAAGCAATTAAAACTAGTCATGTATTATTTAGCAGGTATTAATCCATAAATCCCTTTTGCAGCTTCACACTAGGTGTTTGTTAATGAGGTTTTAGATATTCTCTACAAAATACAGAGTCTGGTGGGACTTACTGCAACTTATTGTATTTCAAAGTTTTGCTCAAAACGCAGAATTTGTGTCCTTTCAAAAATCCTGGGGTATTTTAGTGAAGTTTGTTCAGTGAAATCACTGCTCAGAGGTGGAAAATCTGACATAAAATGTATTTGCATAGCTCATAATTTCAAATTAATATAATTGCCATCAAACCAGGGAGCCTGCTTGATTCTTCCCTCTGGGATTGCTGCATTTTTGGGGAAATCCATCTCTTTCAGCAGTTGAATATTCTTGGTGAATCTGCGTTTCTGAATGGCAGGGGCTGACAGGCAGATTATTTATGGGTATTCTGGAGCGCCCCTGCTTGCTTTGGGTTAAAAACCAGCTCTTTGGTACATTTTGCCACTGAAAAATATTACATTTTGGCTCTGGTTGTTTTGTGCTCCTTCACAAGTCTCCCAGTTCATCATCTGGGGCAATTCTTAAATTTTTTAAGTGCACAAGAGAGTGCTTTTAATATCTTTTCTGCGGAATTACTCTCCTTTGATATCTTTTCTGCAGAATTACTGTCCTTTAATATCTTTTCTGCAGAATTACTCTCCTGCCTCGAGCTCCTTTTCTCTTGTATTTTGAGCTCCTTTTTCTCACGCTGCAGCTGGGGGTTGTGAGTCTGTAAAATGATTTTTTTTTTTTGGTTTCTGGCTGCTTTGGAGCTGTTCTTGGCAGATTATTCCCTAAAATGGAGCCACTGGATTTTAGGTTTGGTGCTCCTTTGATTTGAAATATTCCCATTACATTCTAAAGACTGCAGCAAAAGCACTGAGAGGTTTCACCAGGTGTGGATGGCCTGGTTGGAGATGGGAATGTTTCATTTTTCTGGTGGGAAATTATCTTTTTTTCATCACTCAGAGAGATTTTGTGGGTTATTGATGCATTTAGAGGCCATAAAATGGCTTCTGGTAACTGCAGATTTTCCTTTCCTCCTGTCTAGTAAAACCTATCCAGTGCTATAAAGAAAATAGACTTGTAAATTTAGATGTCATCCAACCTCTTATTTACCCAGTAACATCATAGTTGGGTTGTAATTCCATGTATAAATCCCTGATATTTCCCTAATAAACTGCATCTGATAGGGGAACCACTCAATCTTGTGCTCGTTTTTAAAAGGTTCTCTGTTAAAATGTGAATTTACTCAGAGCATTTCATTGAACATTTTGCCCAGAGCGTTTTGGTGTGGTCAGATAAAGTGTTGTGCCGCTCTTATGTTTCAAAATTTTTAAAAATATTTTTTATTTTTATTTTTATAAAATGCTTTGCTGCTTTCATGATGCGTGTGTAAAAGTGCTTTAATGAGGATTTTTTTTTTAGTTTTGAGTTTGCCTAAAAAGAATCTGAGTAAGTTGTGCGTGTTCTGTAGGAATGAATGTTAAATGCAACAACATTTTTGGATATATAACCTGAATTTCCATGAAAATTGCCCCCACATTATTGGCACCAAGTGTGTTTACCCAGATTAAAGGAACTCAATTTGCAGTAAGATATGAAAGACCTTTCACTTAGTGAAAATCTTTTTTTACTTGCACTGTTTAATTCCTATTCCAGGGCTGTGCTGTTGACCATAATATTTTAATACATTTAAATATGCTCAAAGTTTTAATACATTGAAAACTTAATTAACTTAAACATTTAATACATTTCTAAAAAATATGTTTAAAATTTTAATACATTGAAATAGGTTTAAAGTTGATACAAATTTCAGGATTTTTTCAGTCAACAGAACACCTGTTTCTTAAATCATAAATGTTCTCTGGGACATTTAAGGAACACAATTTGCAGTAAGATATGAGAGACCTTTCACTTAGTGAAAATCTTTTTTTACTTGCACTGTTTAATTCCTATTCCAGGGCTGTGCTGTTGACCATAATATTTTAACATATTTAACATATTTAACATATTTTTATATAATTTTAACATATTTAAGTATGTTCGAAGTTTTAATACATTTAAAACTTAATTAACCTAAACATTTAATACATTTCTAAAAAATATGTTTAAAATTTTTATACATTGAAATAGGTTTAAAGTTGATACAAATTGTGTATAATATATGATATGATGTGATAATATAATATAATTATATATATATAATTATATATATATATATTATATAATTAATATAGATGTAGATAATGTATAGATGTAAATATGCTTTTCCTCTGAAATTTCTAATTCAATCTCAAGTTTTCTCATCCTAATTCCCATAAAATTTCTAATTCAAGATTTTCTCCTCCTCATTCTCATAAAATTTTGAATTCCAAGTTTTCTCCTCCTCATTCTCATAAAATTTCAAATTCCAAGTTTTCTCCTCCTAATTCCCAGCTTTGCTGATATGCTCAACTCACTGCTCTCTGCAGTTCTCTGTAATTCTCATTTCTCTCTGCAATAAGACACAAGTGTAAATAAATATACTTTTCTTATTTTGCATTTCAATTCCTGAATGACTTGGATGCTTTACTGCACTTCCTGCTTTCATCAGGATGAAAGAAGATTATAAAACACACACCAGAAATAAAATTTTCACTCGGGTTTTCTGATTAAAAAAAACAAGAAGGGGTAGAAGCTGCAATCCAGTAGGATCATAAAGAACTTTGGAAAAAAAAAAATCAAATATGTAGCAGAGTTCCTATATTAGAATGTGAATTTAAAGGTCAGGTGTGGTGGCAGCAGGTCACAATGTCTGTGTTATTTTACTTCAGTAATGTTGAATTTCCATGTCTGTGTTATTTTACTTCAGTAATGTTGAATTTCCATGTCTGTGTTATTTTACTTCAGTAATGTTGTATTTCCATGTCTGTGCTATTTTACTTCAGTAATGTTGTATTTCAAGTTTCTGTCTCTCACAAAAAGTGTGGGATCTGTAGTTTCTGTGACAAGTTCTTGCAGTCAGTGAGTGAGGCTTTTTTGGCATTTCCAAAATCCCTTTTCTGCATTCCAAACAATCCTAATGAATGAAAAAAAAAAAAGGATTAATGCTAATAAAACACTGAGAGAAAATACAGGCAACTCAATTTTATAATTTCTGGACTTATCTGAGGTTTGTGCCTGAGCATTTTTCAGTCATTTCTTGAGGGACAAGGCTTAGCTGCAGAATAAGCAGCTGGTGTGAAAAAGGAACTTTGTGCTTTTCCTAATTTGGAAGAAAATTCTGAATTTCCAGTGTGCTTTTCTATTAAAAATATCCTGCTTGTTTCTGATTCTGCATTATATTATGCAATGTATTTGATGCTGAAACAATAACATGTGAAAAGCCAAAAAAAAAAAAAACCCCAAGCAAAACAGAAAAACCCAGCTACAACAATATTGTAACAGCAAATTCTGTAACTTGGCAGTTTTGCTCTGTTAGCCAAGAATTGTTCAGAATGTCATTTTATTTGGTGTTATGAAAACTTCCTAAAGAAATCATTACTGATGGGTAGCCCAAAATTAATATTTGTGACTTTTCTGTGACTGGGAGCTTTTTTATTTTCCTTCATGTTTTTAATCTGGTGCATTTCTGGAGAAATTAATTTTGACAGATTCAGGCCTGCCCTGGAATTTCTTTCTTAAGAGATTAGGAGTTTAATTTGTTTTCTTTCTTTTTTTTTTTCTTTTTGAGTTTTCTCATGATGTCAATTAGTGTCATCATTTTTCTTCTTTTATCAAGTAATGTTTCCTGGCTGTTTGAACAATGCTAATTATTTTTTTTTTTTCCTGCTGATGCCTTTTGCTGCTTTTGGAAGGGTTTAGAAGTCCCTGTCAAGTGGTGCCTCTGTGTGCTACCAAAACATGAGCTCCTTGCCTTTCCCTGATACCTTCAATGATAAATTCAATTATTCTCATTAATTATATTCAAATTATCCTCCTGGGACTGACATCAGAGGGTGATGTGCACAAATGCTCCTGTTTCAGGGGATATCTGAATAAATGTGATTTTGTCCCTTCAGGGCAGGCAGGGTTTGTGCAGACATTTATTTCTTTGGAGGGAAGGACAGTTGGTTGGTATCCAGTTATCATTTTTGTTGGAAATGTCAAATATATGGGGGAAAAAACCACAGAAAGAAATGGAATAATGGCATTTGGGTTAGCAACAGGTTTTGTTGGTTTATATATTTTTTTCATAGGGTTATTTTTTGATGTCTCTTCATGAGGTCAGGCACAAATTAATTTACAATTAAGGATTATTTTTTAACTGAATTGCTGTCTTAGTGTCAAAACATTGATAGATCTTAAATCTCTATGTAAAATGTCACAGTCAGTCCCCTGAAACTATAAAATGGAAAGTAATAGGAATAAATCTATTAGCTATAATAATCTGTGGCTATAATAATCTATAATAGGAATTAATCAATTATCTATAATATAACTCCTAAACAAGGAGTACAAAATAATGGTTTGATTTGTGCTCTGGTGGTAAATGATGTTAAATTGTACTTTATTGAAGATTTGAGAGTCATTTTAGCTAATGATGAGCACAGCACCCCAAAATTTTGCTAGACTGAAGCTGTAAAATCTATATTTGGGGGAGCAGTTCTCTTCTAGAAAGAGTTTCAAATTCTGTTGACTCTTCTTCCTTTGAAGAAAAAAATCTCCAGTAAAGGAGAAGTAATGAAATTCAGGCATTAAATCCCTTCCATTCCAATTTACTTTGTCACAAAGAAGAATGAATAGGCTGTTCAAGATGATTTCTGTTATTCTCACGTGAAGAATGAGAAATTACACAACACAAACACGCTGATGAACTTAATTCTAATTAAGACCGTAAATTCTACCATGTGCATCTCAGTCCAAGAGTGTATGAGTGCTTGTCCAAATCAAATCAAATTTTAAAGAAGTGGAAATTTTGCTGCTGGCCAAATCAGCGCCAGATCTCAATAAACACCAATTGCTGTGGATGTCTTGGGGCACGGCTGCCTCAGCACCCCCTCAAGTGTTAATTAAATCACTTCATTAGGGATCATCTGGTCATCCTGTTCTCACCCCAAAACTGCACAAGCAGCAGAAGCTTCTTTTCAGCTTAGGGGCCAATTTTCCTGTAAATATAGGTGGGATATAGGAAATATGTAGGAATATATATAGGGATCAATGTCCTCTGATCATCCTGTGAAATGTCCAGCAGATTATTTTCATTGTTAACTGTGTTTGCCTGCTCCTGAAAATCCAGAATTCCTATGGAAACACTTCCTGGAGTTCTCTGATTGTCCCCCCAAAACCCCTCTGCACAAGCAGCAGCAGCTTCTTTTCAACTTTGGGGCCAATTTTCCTGTAAATATAGGTAGAATTAAAGAAATATATATGAATATATATAGAGATCAATGTCCTCTGATCATCCTGGAGCCTGTGAACTCTTGTCCACCAGATTATTTTCATTCCTAACCGTGTTTGCCTGCTCCTTAAAATCCAGATTTCCTCTGGAACCATCTCCTGGGCTTCTCTGAGGGCATTTCTGTCAGGGTGAGCCCATGCAGGCAATTCTCACATCCCCCAAGTGCTTTGGTGCTCTGTTACTGCCACCAGCTGATTGTCACCCCAAAACCCCTCTGCACAAGCAGCAGCAGCTTCTTTTCAATTTTGGGACCAATTTTCCTGTAAATATAGGTGGGATATAGCAAATATATAGGAATATATATAGGGAGGATAGGTGTGAATATAGGTGGAATATAGGAAATATATAGGAATATATATAGGGATCAATGTCCTCTGATCATCCTGGAGCCTCTGAACTGTTGTCCACCAGATTATTTTCATTGTTTATTGTGTTTGCCTGCTCCTAAGAATCCAGAATTCCTATGGAAACACCTCCTGGACTTCTCTGATTGTCACCCCAAAACCCCTCTGCACAAGCAGCAGCAGCTTCTTTTCAACTTTGGGGCCAATTTCCCTGTAAATATAAGTAGAATATAGGAAATCTACTGGAATATATATTGGGAGGATAGGTGTAAATATAGGTGGAATATAGGAAATATGTAGGAATATATAGAGAGATCAATGTCCTCTGATCATCCTGTGAAATGTCCAGCAGATTATTTTCATTGTTAACTGTGTTTGCCTGCTCCTAAAAATCCAGAATTCCTCTGGAAACACTTCCTGGAGTTCTCTGATTGTCACCCCAAAACCCCTCTGCACAAGCAGCAGCAGCTTCTTTTCAACTTTGGGGCCAATTTCCCTGTAAATATAAGTAGAATATAGGAAATCTATTGGAATATATGTAGGGAGAATAGGTGTAAATATAGGTGGAATATAGGAAATATGTAGGAATATATATAGGGATCAATGTCCTCTGATCGTCCTGTGAAATGTCCAGCAGATTATTTTCATTGTTAACTGTGTTTGCCTGCTCCTGAAAATCCAGAATTCCTATGGAAACACTTCCTGGACTTCTCTGATTGTCACCCCAAAACCCCTCTGCACAAGCAGCAGCAGCTTCTTTTCAACTGTGGGGCCAATTTTCCTCTAAATATAGGTAGAATATAGGAAATCTATTGGAATATATATTGGGAGGATAGGTGTAAATGTAGGTGGAATATAGGAAATATGTAGGAATATATATAGGGATCAATGTCCTCTGATCATCCTGGAGCCTCTGAACTGTTGTCCACCAGATTATTTTCATTGCTAACCGTGTTTGCCTGCTCCTTAAAATCCAGATTTCCTCTGGAACCATCTCCTGGGCTTCTCAGAGGGCATTTCTGTCAGGGTGAGCCCATGCAGGCAATTCTCACATCCCCCAAGTGCTTTGGTGCTCTGTTACTGCCACCAGCTGATTGTCACCCCAAAACCCCTCTGCACAAGCAGCAGCAGCTTCTTTTCAACTTTGGGGCCAATTTTCCTATAAATATAGGTAGAATATAGGAAATCTATTGGAATATATGTAGGGAGAATAGGTGTAAATATAGGTGGAATATAGGAAATATGTAGGAGTATATATAGGGATCAGTGTCCTCTGATCATCCTGTGAAATGTCCACCAGATTATTTTCATTGTTAACTGTGTTTGCCTGCTCCTGAAAATCCAGAATTCCTATGGAAACACTTCCTGGACTTCTCTGATTGTCACCCCAAAACCCCTCTGCACAAGCAGCAGCAGCTTCTTTTCAACTTTGGGGCCAATTTCCCTGTAAATATAGGTGGAATATACGAAATATATAGGAATACATATAGGGAGGATAGGTGTAAATATAGGTGGAATATAGGAAATATATGGGAATATATATAGGGATCAATGTCCTCTGATCATCCTGTGAAATGTCCAGCAGATTATTTTCATTGTTAACTGTGTTTGCCTGCTCCTGAAAATCCAGAATTCCTATGGAAACACTTCCTGGACTTCTCTGATTGTCACCCCAAAACCCCTCTGCACAAGCAGCAGCAGCTTCTTTTCAACTTTGGGGCCAATTTTCCTATAAATATAGGTGGAATATAGGAAATATATAGGAATATAGGAAATGGTAATAAATGAATTTGACCGAAATGTGAAGAGCTGCTGGAAAATCCTGTGGGTTCAGCACAGCCTCTCCTCAATGCCAGCACTTGCTAAGTCACAGAGGAAATTAAGCACCACGAATTTTAAGAACAGAACATCAATTTTAAGACATGCTCCTAGGTGGAAATCTCATATGGAAAACTGTTTGTGAGCAACTTTTCAGCTTCAATTTTGACCCTGGCTCAGGTTTTCTTCCTTTGTGAACCATGAAATAATTTTACCAGAGTGAGTGTTTAAAGATTTGCATCCATGTTGCTACTGAGTTTTGGTTGACACTAATTTATAAAACAGGCAGATTTGAGAGCCTTTAAAATGAATATTAACCTGGCTCTTACTGGCCTGAGCTCTCTTTCTCTTTGAATATTTTCCTGGTGTTTCCTTTCCCTCACTGTAGTTCAGGTTCTCCTGAAGTTTTCTTTTTCCAGCGCTTTTTTGGAACACATTAAAACCTGGCTCCCAGCTGAAATCTGCCATAGAGAATAGTTATTTTTATGGAATTGGCTGGAGTCCTGGAGAATCCACCTGATATCTTCAGAGTAATAAAAATTAATGACCAATTCTGTAGTTAAAACCCAGCTTTGGTTCCAAGATGAGCCACTTTGTGCCTTAGAAGATAAGGATTGGTTCTCTCTTATCTCTTCAGTGATAATTTCTCCTTAGCAGTGACTTCTCTCAGTTGATTTAAAGTCAAATTAGTTGGAAAGTTAAATCTTGTAAATTGTAAATTAAAGTTGTGCCTGACCTCATGAAGAGACATCAGAAAAGTAATACATGTAATAAAAATTAGCCAAGAGAAAAGTGTCTCACTTTTAAGCTTGGAGATCATAACATTTAAAAAAAAACAGTTTTAGGATGAGTTTCTGTTTTCTTGGTCTCTCAACCTTTAAAAACCCCACTCTAGGTATTAAATAATGTGCTTTAAATTAGCGCTGAGTTATTACATTTTGTAGTGTTGAGTTTGGGACACCAAAGCTTTTCCTCCATGTGATATTTCACAAAGCAGAAGCTGCTTGTGAGTTACTGAGTTTGTTATTTTCATATACAGGAAAGCTGTGAGATTATGGAAATAATAATAATAATAACAACAACAACAAGAATTAAAAATAAAATTATAAAAAATTGTATAATAATAAAAATAAATAATAAATACATAAATAATAAATAAAATAATTAATAATAAATAATAATAGAATGATGTATAAATAATATAAATATATAAGAATAAGAATAATACAAAAATAAATAATAATACATCATAATAAAATAATAAAATTTTGATGATAAAAAATAATAAAATAATTTTAATAATATTCTATTTAATAATAAGACATTTTAATAATAAGATAATAAAAATTTGGTTAAAAACTCTAAGCTTGTGTACAAGCACATCAATACTTTGTCATCTGAAAATGAGAGTTCTGTTGAAGTGTTTGTTCCATACAAAATAAACTCCTGTAATTGTAAAGTAGTGACTCAAGCCCACCAGGCAATGAATTTAATCCCCTGCAAGTCAAGTGTGAAATCCAATAGGTTTGTCAACAAATCCAAAAAATCCATGGTTAGGAAATAGGTACAAAGTGTGATTTAGGTGGAGATAACTGCTCAGAGGCTTGTTTATTTTTTGGGAACTAAAGGAAGTCAGTCACAGAAATAGAGAAGGGAGGCACAACCAAACCTTTAAAGAATTAAGCAGCCACTTCCCAGCCTCTCAGGGGGATAGGGGTTAAGAGATGCAGTTTTAAAAGTCTTTATGTTGTTGAAAAGTTTATTTGTCTGATGTCTACTGAGACAGCCTGCCAACAACAGCAAAGCCAATGCAAGTCAGAAAACGAAAACTCCTGGTGCAAGAGAACATGAAGGCATAACAAAGCTGTTTAGAAATATTACAGTGCAGCAGCTGGTTTTGCTAATGCTCCTTGGTTATTAAAAAAAATAACCAATTTGATCTGAATACTAAAACATAGATTAAATCCAGAAAGCAGAAATACCAAATGCAAAGAAGTTTCTTTTAGGTGCTGGAAATAACATCCTATTTTGCATTTGCATCTTCTCTGCACGTTACCCTTTTGGAATGAAAATCCAGCCTCAGTTTCACGAGTGCCTGGCCCAAGGTATCAGAATTTCTTAGATAGGAGCCTGTTGCCTGTGGAGGAAGAGATGCAATGAGTTTCAGGTGTTACCCCCTCTCAAGGGGATAGATAGGGGTTAAGAGATGCACTTTTAAAAGGCTTTATGTTGTTGAAAAGTTTATTTGTCTGATGTCTACTGAGACAGCCTGCCAACAACAGCAAAGCCAATGCAAGTCAGAAAGAGAAAACTCCTACTGGAACAGAACATGAAGGCATAACAAAGCTGTTTAGAAATATTACAGTGCAGCAGCTGCTTTTGCTAATGCTCCTTGGTTAATAAAAAAAAAATTGATCAGAATACTAAAACACGGATTAAATCCAGAAAGCAGAAAAATTAAATGCAAAGAAGCTTCTTTTCGGGCTTGGAAATAACATCCTATTTTGCATTTGCATCTTCTCTGCACGTTACCCTTTTCAGATCTAGTGAGAATGAAAATCCAGCCTCAGTTTCATGAGTGCCTGGCCCAAGGTATCAGAATTTCTTAGATATGAGCCTATTGCCTGTGGAGGAAGAGATGCAATGAGTTTCAGGAGTCACCCCCTCTCAAGGGGATAGATAGGGGTTAAGAGATGCACTTTTAAAAGGCTTTATGTTGTTGAAAAGTTTATTTGTCTGATGTCCACAGCCAACAACAGCAAAGCCAATGCAAGTCAGAAAAGTCCTACTGCAAGAGAACATGAAGGCATAACAAAGCTGCTTAGAAATATTACAGTGCAGCAGCTGGTTTTGCTAATGCTCCTTGGTTAATAAAAAAAAAATTGATCAGAATACTAAAACACAGATTAAATCCAGAAAGCAGAAATACCAAATGCAAAGAAGCTTCTTTTAGGGCTTGGAAATAACATCTAATTTTGCATTTGCATCTTCTCTGCCCGTTACCCTTTTCAGATCTGGTGAGAATGAAAATCCAGCCTCAGTTTCATGAGTGCCTGGCCCTGAAAAGAAGCCCAAGGTATCTGAATTTCTTAGATATGAGAAAATCCCTGCAGGGATCATTTTATTGCCTGTGGAGGAATAGATGCAGTGAGTTGCAGGAGTTACCCCCTGTCAAGGGGATAGATAGAGGTTAAGAAATACAGTTTTAAAACTCTTCATGTTGTTGAAAAGTTTATTTGTCTAATACCTACTGCCAACAACCAATGCAAGTCAGAGAGAGAAAACTCCTACTGGAAGAGAACATGAAGGCGTAACAAAGCTGTTTAGAAATATTACAGTGCAGCAGCTGCTTTTGCTAATGCTTCTTGGTTATTTTTTTAAAAAATCATCATCTAAGTCCTGATTCCCTTTGTGAGGAGCTGCAGCGAGTGAAGCTTGCTGGCCCATGAGTCATTCTCCCCACTCCTGCTATTTCTTTGAATAGCCCTTGTAAAAACACGCATTTTGTGCTGGTTGTCTTAGATGGCAGTGGAGTGTCTGGTTTTCGGCTGTTTGAAGGGCCTGGAAAGGCCCGGGGTGGCCTTGGGGCAGCCGCGTATCAAAGGACGAGAAGAGGCTTCAGTTCTTCTTTCGGTCTCGGTGTTTATTAATTGTTTATCTAAAAGATTTTCTTTCGGCCCGACAGAGCTCTGCTCAGCAGCCAGCCATGAGCACACTGTGCTGCCCTCCGGGCAGTCACCTATCTTTATACCCAAAGTTACGTGTACAATATTTATCATTTCTCCCCAATCCTTTTTATTCTTATAGTCCGGTGTACTTTCAGTAATGACCAATCCCAAAGTGCCACCATCACAACAGAAGATGGAGGAGAAGAAGAAGAAGAAGAAGAAGAAGAAGAAGAAGAAGAAGAAGAAGAAGAAGAAGAAGAAGAAGAAGGACAGGACACGCCCCAATTCCTCCATCTTACTTCTCTAAACCCCCCTGTACAGAAATCCTAAACCCTGTGTCTCACCCTCTAATTAACCAATCCCTTCACCATTCACCCCGGTGAAACCCTCCTGTCCTCATAGAGGTGTCGTCTCCTGTGTAGGATCAAAGTGCAGCCACCAGACACTTCTGGAACATTCCAGGACTCCCGAGCCCCCCAAGGGTGCTCTTGGTGACACCTCAGTCCTGAGGTGCTGAGATCCTACAGTGGAGGAGGGTTTTTCCTGCCTGGGTGAGTGATTTGTGTGTGCTGATCTCTGCATCTGCCTTTGCCACACGTGGTGCCTGTGGAAACGCTGCTGGGGCTGTGCCTGGCGTTGCTGTGCTCACCTTTCTGCAGGAGGCACTCAGGCACTGAAAACACTCATTGCAGCTCCTCTGTGGGATCTCAGCACCTCAGGACTGAGGTGCCACCGAGAGCACCCTTGGGGGGCTCGGGAGTCCTGGAATGTTCCAGAAGTGTCTGGTGGCTGCACTTTGATCCTACACAGGAGACGACACCTGTATGAGGACAGGAGGGTTTCACCGGGGTGAATGGTGAAGGGATTGGTTAATTAGAGAGTGAAACACAGGGTTTAGGATTTCTGTACAGGGGGGTTTAGAGAAGTAAGATGGAGGAATTGGGGCGTGTCCTGTCCTTCTTCTTCTTCTTCTTCTCCTCCATCTTCTGTGGTGATGGTGGCACTTTGGGATTGGTCGTTACTAAAAGTGCACTGGGCAATAAGGGTGAAAGGTATTGGGGAAAAATGATAAATATTGTACACGTAACCATGGGTATAAAGATAGGTGACTGTCCGGAGGCCAGCACAGTGTGCTCATGGCTGACTGCTGAGCAGAGCTCTGTCGGGCCGAGAGAAAATCTTTTAGATAAACAATTAATAAACACCGAGACCGAGAAAAGAACTGAAGCCTCTTCTCGTCCTTTGATACGCGGCTGCCCCAAGGCCACCCCGGGCCTTTCCAGGCCCTCCAAACAGCCGGAAACCGGACACTCCTCCTCCACTCATAAAACTGAGGGTTTTAATTCTTACTAGAATTTAAGGATTTTCATTTTTACTAGATCTCAAAAGGGTGACAGGCAGAGAAGATGCACATGCAAAATGAGATGTTATTTCCAGCCTCTAAAAGAAACTTCTTTGCATTTGATATTTCTGCTTTCTGGATTTAATCTATATTTTAGTATTCTGATCAAATTGTTGAATGCATTTAGCATGCAATTTAATATGGTTTAATTTGTGGATCTATGCCTGCAGATTATGTTTGAATTGCTCAACAAAGTAAAATCTTGATTAAAGCCAAACATGTTGATAAGGTTCAAGGAGCTGAATGTGACTTTTCTTTTTATATGGTAGAAATGAGAGATGGTTGTGGGAGATTGGGGAAAAGAAAGTAATGCTGTTAAATAGCATTTTAGTTAAGCTGGGGCATGAAGGTCACAAAGTTTTCTGTTTAGTATCATTTTAGTTAAATATCATTTTAGTTATGTTGAGGCATGAAGATCACAAAGTTTTCTTTTAAATATCATTTTAGTTAAATATCATTTTATTTAAGTTGAGGCATAAAGGTCACAAAGTTTTCTTTTAAATATCATTTTAGTTAAATATCATTTTATTCAAATATAATTTTATTAAGGTTGAGGCATGAAGGTCACAGAGTTTCTGTTAAATGAGGTTAAATTCCAGCCAGGTTGGTCAGTGGTAACATCCCTTTAGGTAATAGCTGCTGGAGGATCCTGCAGGAGTTTTCAAGACAATTCTAGGAAAAAAGTCAGTGTATTTGGAAAATTGCGAGGATTTAAACTCACTTATGAAGTAGAATAATATTGTTTTCATTAAGAAATTTCTAAATTGAAGAATAAATGTTCTGGTCATTGTGTCCTCTGCATTTGAAGACCAATGATATCCCAGTTTTAGCAGAAAGTCTGCAGTCTTCACTTCTGGTGAGATCTTTTTTTCATTCCTCTGTTTAAAAGCCAAGAAAAAGAGCTTGTGGCAGAGCAAAGTGCCTATGGAGCAGCCTGGCTGTTTGGGATTGTTATTTTAGTGGGGAGGGATGAGGTAACAGAGCCCAGCAATAACCAGCAAGCTGCGATCTTCGACTCCACCATCAACAGCTCCACAGGCCTGATCCTTATTGGAATTTTTTTTTAATTTGGGAGGAAGGGGGGGCTCTGATTAGCATATCTGTTTCAGGAAGAGGATCAAGAGCTCTCTAATTTCATATTTAAATCTGGGAACTGATTAATACTGGAGGCACGCAGAGAGCTATAACATGAAGGCTGTTGTTACTATAGTGAGCTGCCATTACAGACATCACAAGACTTGTTATACAAGGAAACATGATTACCTTGGATTAAAGGAGTTGCCAAAGGCTTGAAGGATTTATTGGTGCTGCTGCTGCTTGGAGTTATATATAACTTCATTATTTGGTTGAAAACATTGAGATCTAGAATTAATGAAGCACAGCAAATGCTGCTGAAATGAATCAGCAGGTTTGACAGCTTTGAACTGACACTGAGCCTCTGATGAATTTTATGGGAGCATTCTTTAGGACTCCAGATCACTGGATAATGTACAGAAAGGAATAAACCCGGAGAAATGAAGCTTAATGAGTGCAGTGAGCTGCAGCAGAGTTGATGTGATCAGGTTCATATTTCTGAAATGAGTTGTAATTGCTGAGCTGGGGGGGAGGAGATGGCCTGAGCTGCTGGATGGGCTGGATCTGTGGGATCAGACATTCTGGGAGCAGTGGGAGCTGCAGGCTGGAGCAGGGCTGGGTGACAGCAGTGGCCAAGGCAAGGGGGAGTGGGGAATGGTGCCTTTAGAAACCAAGGACGGGAATTTGTCACAGACGACTTTCATGAAAAATCCATTCCTTAGGATTTTTCCTCCTGAGAAGCTGGGAGGCCTCAGGAACAAAATGCAAACATTGATTATCTGCTGCTGTGGAATGCAACAGGTGCATCTGGGATTGGGCTCATGGGGTTGTTTCTAATTAATGGCAATCACAGTCAGCTGGCTCAGACTCTCTGAGCCACAAACCTTTGTTATCATTCTTTACTATTCTATTCTTAGCCAGCCTTCTGATGAAATCCTTTCCTCTATTCTTTTAGTTTAGTTTTAATGTAATATATATCATAAAATCATAAATCAACCTCCTGAAACATGGAATCAGATCCTCGTCTCTTCCCTCATCTGAAAACCCCTGTGAACACTGTCACAGGAATTGGCTTTTTTTCCTGCAAAATTTGGTCCTGGGTGGTGTAAATAGAGGAGAAATGCAGATTAGAACAGCTCCAAGGGCTGCTGTAAGGGCTCTTTTCTGTGTGAGCTTGGAGTTCAGTGCATCTCACAGCCACTGCATCATTTCATTAATCTCAGCTGGATAAAACTGGCAGCATTCTGACATTGCTTCCCTAACCCAGTGCTGGGAGATCCAGAAATGCTTTCTAGACAGCTGCATTCCATTCCTTTCCTTTCTGTGCAGAGATGTTTCAAAAGGATTATTGCTTTAACAGATGATTAATTGCAAATTATTTATTGCTTTCTTCAAATGAGCTCAGCAGTCATCATTTGCCCTTGATAGCATGATGCAGAATTAGTGCTGTGGGAATTTAATGTGAGTCTTAATGAGGCATGAGCCATAATCAATGATGAAAGGTTTTCCAGTTTTGAAATAAGTCTTACAACATTAATCCCTTACAAGCAATACTATAAAGAGCAAATATGTAATGGCAGAATTGTTCTGGAGCTGCCTTTGACTCTTCCCCTCTGTAATGTGACTCAGGAATTTGGTTATGTAAAAATCTGACTGAGGGACAGCCCTGGGTGAAATGCAGGGTGAGATTGGATTTCAGTAAATTGGATAACTTCTTCCCCACTCTTTTTAACTTTGAATTTGGGACAAAACTACATCAAAAGCTGGAATAGCTTTCTCATCTAACTGTTCCATGGCTGAGTGGGGTTTTTTTCTCTTCAGATAGTGTCTGATTACTAAATTAAGCTCTCAGCATCAATAAATCACTTCCTAGCGGAGTAAAACCTGTAATTTTTCATAGCTGTTGTCTTTTGTACCTTTTGAAATGTCTCTGGGGGCTGTGGAGCAGCTCCCAGGGCAGGCCCAGCAGGCAGAGAGCACAAAGGAACCCAGGTGCACCTTGTGCTTGGCTGGGGTGACAGGCTGGACATATTCCAGGGGAGCTGCAGGGGCTGGGTGAGCTCTGGGAGCACTTTGGGGTTGTGGGGTTTGCACAGAGAGGAGCCCAGGGAAAAAACAAATGAGGGGATTTGCAGGAGTGGTGTGGTGTGACCTATGTGGGACTCACAGGGCACTGCTGTTCCCAGGAAACAGCTGGGAAAGCACAGGGATCATCCCTGGTCCTGCAGGGATCATTGCTGATCCTGCACACACCATCCCTGGTCCTGCAGAGATCATTCCTGGTCCTGCAGGGATCATTGCTGATCCTGCACACACCATCCCTGGTCCTGCAGGGATCATCCCTGGTCTGCAGGGATCATCCCTGGTCCTGCACACACCATTCCTGGTCCTGCAGAGATCATTCCTGGTCCCTCACACATCATCCCTGGTCTTTCAGGGGATCACTCCTGGTCCTGAGATCATCCCTGGTCCTGCAGAGATCATTCCTGGTCCTTCCCACATCATTCCTCATCCTGCAGAGATCATTGCTGGTCGTGCAGAGATCATTCCTGATCCTGCAGAGGTCATTCCTGGTCCTGCACACATCATTCCTGGTCCTTCAGGGGATCATTCTTGGTCCTGAGATCATTCCTGGTCCTGCAGGGATCATTGCTGGTCCCTCACACATCATTCCTGATCTTTCAGAGAATCATTCCTGATCTGCAGAGATCTTTCCTGGTCCTTCACACATCATTCCTGGTCCTGCAGGGATCATTTCTCATCCTGCACAGATCATTCCTGGTCTGCAGGGATCATTCCTGATCCTGGACACATCATTCCTGATCCTGCAGCGATCATTCCTAACCCCGCAGAGATCATTCCTGGTCCTTCACACATCATTCCTCATCCTGCAGAGATCATTGCTGGTCGTGCAGAGATCATTCCTGGTCCTGCAGGGATCATCCCTGGTCTCTCACACATCATCCCTGGTCTTTCAGGGGATCATTCCTGATCTGCAGAGATCATTCCTGGTCCTGCACACACCATTCCTGGTCCTGCAGGGATCATTTTTTTAACATACATACAAAAAATGGTATAAAAATTAAGTATAAATCAGCAGAGATCGTTCCTGGTCCTGCAGGGATCATTTGTGGTTCTGCAGAGATCATCCCTGGTCCTGCAGGGATCATTCCTGGTCCCTCACACATCATCCCTGGTCTTTCAGGGGATCATTCCTGATCTGCAGAGATCATTTCTGATCCTGCACACACCATTCCTGGTCCTGCATGGTTCATTCCTGATCCTGGACACATCATTCCTGATCCTGCAGCGATCATTCCTAACCCCACAGAGATCATTCCTGGTCCTTCACACATCATTCCTGGTCCTGCAGGGATCATTCTTGGTCCTTCAGGGGATCATTGCTGGTCCTGCAGGGATCATTCCTGGTCCTTCACACATCATTCCTGGTCCTGCAGGGATCATTGCTGGTCCTTCAGGGGATCATTGCTGGTCCTGGAGGGATCATTCCTGGTCCTGAGATCATTCCTGGTCCTGCAGGGATCATTGCTGGTCCCTCACACATCATTCCTGGTCCTGCATGATCATTCCTGGTGCTGAGGAGATCATTCCTGTTCCTGCAGGGATCATTCCTCATCCTGCAGAGATCATTCCTGGTCCTTCACACATCATTCCTGGTCCTGCAGGGATCATTTTTTTAACATACATACAAAAAATGGTATAAAAATTAAGTATAAATCAGCAGAGATCGTTCCTGGTCCTGTAGGGATCATTCCTGGTCCTGTACACATCATTCCTGGTTCTGCAGGGATCATCCCTGGTCCTTCAGGGGATCATTTGTGGTTCTGCAGGGATCATCCCTGGTCCTGCACACATCATTCCTGCTCTGCAGGGATCATTCCTGGTCCTGCAAGGATCATTCCTGGTTCTGCAGGGATCATCCCTGGTCCTGTACACATCATTCCTGCCCTGCAGGGATCATCCCTGGTCCTGCACACATCATTCCTGCTCTGCAGGGATCATTATTTCTGGTCCTGCAGGGGATCACTGCTGGTCCTGCAGGAGCCCAGCTCAGAGCCCAGCCCAGCCCAGCTGTGTTGGGTGTGTTTCTGCCCCTTTGCAGGTACCTCAGAGCCTGCAGAGGCAGCAGTGTGAAAGGCTGCCCTGCTCTGAAATGCTGCCTTGCCTTGGCCAAGTGACACTGGAATGTTTTCATTTAGGGCTTCTCATTCCATGCTATGAAGGGCATCACAGAATCAAAACCTTCAAATGCAAAAATCTGTTCGTTCTGGATGTCACAGAGTTAGAGGGCAGAAGGGAAGAATGGAAATAATCTCTTGCCCAGATTATAAATTCATGGCAATTAGAAAAATCTGTTGGTCAGCCGGGATTTCTCCAGCCCTGCAAGCCCTCAGCTCATTTTTCTCTCTGTCTGCCACCCAAAGGTATTTTTAAAGCTGAATGAAGACAGCTCTCATTCTTTATTGTGCTTACATTGCCATGGTCACAGATGTCACTGCTGTGCAAGCCACTGGTATTATTTTTGCTCTTAAGTACTTTCCTGGTTTCCCTTTTGCTGTGACAGTTTTGTCATTGTTGCTGGGAGCTGGAGCTGTTTCATTCATGGGCCACAAATGTTTTCTGTTAAGCACTGAAAACCTCCCATCCTCCTATTGTGCTCCTCCAGTTTACTATGGAGAGCTCCAGCCCCGTCCAACAGAGTTTGGTTTAATCCTTCTTCTTTTCCTGTTATTTTTAACATTTTCTCAGTTTTGCTTTAGTCACCCAAATGTATCATTGCTGTGAATTCAGTGATGAAATTCTCCTGTCTCATTCACTCACTGCAATCCCACATTTTGCTTCTTTTGGATTTCCCACATGCCAACACTTCTGCTCAATGTCCTCTGTGCTCCATCATTTCTGTTTGGTTCACACTGCTTGCATTGGCCTTGAGTGTCTCCTTGGCATCCTCTGCATGTTGGATTTTAAATTTAAAAAAATCTTCTCATCTTCCAGATTTGCAGATTTATTTTAAGGTTAAGCTCTCAAAATCAACACTTGCAGCTTCTGGTTATTTTTTTATTTATTTTTGTCCTAATGCTGTTTGTAAGCTGATACAGGAATGCTTCTAAACAATTCGCTTTTCAATAATGGACTTGGTTTTTTTTAGCAGAATGTTATAAAAAATGCTGCTCATTACTGGCCCTTTCTTGCACTTCTCCTGAGCCTTGTCATGTTAAAAAAAAAAAGCCATAATTTTTCTTCAGTCTTTCTGCTCTTTCACAATACTCTGGTTGAGTAATGCAGCATTTATTCAATTTATGCTTCCATTTTAAACAGCTACTGGACAAATGAATCACATCAGTAATACTGTGGTGCTGTTAACTGATTTATACTTAACTTTTATACTTTTTTTTTGTTTGTTTGCCTTTAAATATTTAAATTTCTTCTGTACAAAGACTGGATTTAAGGTTAGGATCAAGTTCTGCGTTTTATTTTGTTTTTATAGTGAGAGGTGAGTGCCTTGCCCAGCATTTATTCTGCGCTCCCCATAAAGTCAGTTTAATATTCTGCTTCATTTTCCATTCCTCTTGTACAAACACGCACCTTCCCATATTTGCATCCCCGTTGAGCAATGAGAAATTGCCAGTGCCTGTTTTTCCTGCCTGTTGAGGATCAGGTGTCATTTAGGAGGCATTTTTGGGAAATATTCCTTCAGCCCATTGCCCCCCGAGTGCCTGGGGAGTTATTGCAATCCACAGCTCTTGCCAAGGCCTGCTACCTCCACATTTGACAATTAAATATCAAAAGTTACACTTTAAACTCTAACGTTTATATATAATAAAAAGCTTTTTTAAATCTTTTTTCCCCCTCTATCTTCTTCATGCCTGAAATTAATGTAATTTCTTGGAAATTTAAGGCTGTCCACAGGATACTGATGGCCTCAGATACCTTTTTTTAAAAAAAAAATATATTATATTTCCATTGCCAGAATGAGATGTGTGCCCTCATTCAGACAAGACCAAGTCCATCTGTTCCTGCCCCTCTTTTTCCTGTCAGGATTTTTCATTTTTTCTGGATTTTTGCTGTTATTTCACCCCAGTTCCATGGCAAGAGTGGAGCACAAGGGAAAGCTGGGCTGAACCTTTTGTGTTCCAGCTTTTGTAGCAAAGCTGCTGTGGGCCCTGTGGGTTTTGTGTGTTTTTATTACAAAAATAAAAACATGTCAGAGCATGCTGACATCACCAACAGTTCCCAAATTCGTTTTCACCTCCTCACACAAACCAAAAGGAGAAGGAGCCCCTTCTATTCCCATTTTTTGTCCAGCTCAGGTCTCTCCATAGCTTTTTATTGAGCAGAAAATGCAAAGAAGTAAAAATCAGAGAGAAGTTTCTCATCCTTGTTCTCACCATCAGCTCCAGCACACTGAAAGCTGAATTTTTATCCCTGGCAATTGAGTAACTCTTCACAGAAAAATACTGGAAGTTCTTGGAATTACAAACATATCAGGCCACCAGCCAAGCTTTCCCTGGCCAGTGGATCTGAGTTTTTATGTGGGGTTTTTATTTTCTGCTGTTCTCTCTGAGATCATCAAAACTTATTGCAGCAAGGATTCAATATTGGATTTTAATCATTGTTCCAGAGTTTCAATGGGAATTCTCACTTCTGGAGCAGCCAGCAGATCCTAGCTGAAAAGCTGTTCATCTGGAAATTTTAAATTAAGTTTTATCCCAGTGCATTGGTAATTTTTAGCAGAATGTTCTAATCCCAAATGAAAATCAGATGTTCTTCATGGAAATAGGGAAGTCCAGACAATGGGTATTGTGTTTAGGTTACAGGACTTGTGGTCTTCCTTTCTTTTCATTTTATTTTCATTGCTTACGTTGCAGACGAGTCTTTGTTCATTTTGAGGAATAAAGCCGTTCGTTTAAAAGCAGTATTTTTTAAAAAGTTTGTATCCAAAAATATTTCTCTTGAGCTATATAAAAAATTGGATTTTCTGGAAATTCATTGCCCTCATGAATGGACTCCTGGCGAGCGAGGAATTTTTATGACCCCCTTAAAAAAACAATTGCAGGCATTCCACAAATAAACAATACATTGATTTTGGGGGGGCATTTTAATGGCTATTTTATAATTATTTGTTCTGCAGTGTTTATTTCAGTATGGTATGTTGTAATTTTTAACTGAGTTATCCTAAGAATTCTGTTGTGCAGCAGAGAGCAGAGCTTTGGAGCAGGAGCCAATTCCCAAGTGCAGACCCAGGCCTGACTCTGATATTTCACTGATTTATTGGAGTCCTGCAGGAAGAGCTGGAATAGTTCAAGCCAGCTGCTTTCAACTTCTTTTTGCATCTTGTTTTGGCAATTTTGATCTCTTTTTTTCCTCAATTAGATTTTCCTCCCGTGTCTCTCATTAATAAATGTCACGTGTGAATTTCCTTTTGTTTGGTTTTTCTCCTTTCAGGGCTCTTTTTGCTGAATAGCTGCCCACATCCACAGCTCCCCTGGATTTGCCTTTTCCTGTGTGTAAACCCTTGGGAGTTCTGATTTTCTGAACCCTTCTGATTTTCCAGCTCCACAGCAGCACAAACCCTGACATTGCACAAGAGCCTGGTTGGAAAAATGGGGATAAGGGGGATGAACAATCCTCCTTTTCCCACAGGGAGCAGCAGTTCCATCACTATTTCTTTTGGACAGGATTTCCTTTTCACTGCTCCATCTGCAGATAATGCAGGAGCTGCACAGTTTGGGATTCAGCTCCCACTCAGTTGCTGCAGTATTTTTTTCTGGTTTTGAGTCATGTCAATAATATTTTGTTCACCCTGAGAGAGCTCAGAGGGAAAATGATAACATTCAGAAAATTAAAGAAGTTGTGCAGCCAGGGTGAACCAGGGTTTCAGATGTTTGGGTCTTATTTTCCTTTTTGTCAAACCTCTGTGTGTGTCCCTTGTGTTCCTCAACTTCTGTAATCCACGAGGTAGAAATGTTGCTGGTTTTAGAGAAAAAAGCAGATTAACTGGCAGCTTTTGTACTTCTGTGTGTGTCTGGGAGCAGAGGGAACTGAAGCTCCATCAATAGCACAAAATATAAATGTGGACAGCAGTGCCATCACTGCTCAGATTGTCACTCCTCCTCGTGTGAGGCAGCCTGGCAGCCTTTCAAAGCTTGCTGCTGTCAGAAAATCATGAAACAGAAAAAAAAAACCACAAATCAAAGATGCCCTGGTCTCCTTCCAACTCTGCAAGAGCAGAAAGTCAGTGTGGCAAAAAGCAGATTATTTCTCCATTTTCCAGGGCTGCTCTGGTGTTCCAGGGCTAAGGCAGGGAGCAGGATGCTATGGAATAATAATATTCCCTTGGATTTACCCAATCCCAACAGAATCCTTTATTTTCCTGTCTGAATCAGTATTTCTGACTAAAATAAAGTGATTTATGAGCTCAGCAAACAGATGAAAGGAATGGATGTGAGCATCAGAGCAAGGTGTCCAAAATGGGCTGGTCCTGGGTGCTTTTGGGAGGTGAAACCAAGCTGGGTCTGTGCAAGTTCAAACTTGGCAGGACTGCGTGATTTCTAATTAATTGATGAATTTCACAGAGGTTTTATTTCATCAACATAAAAAAAAAAAAACTCTTTGCAAAAGACAAATGTTTTTTCTTGTAGTGGAGCTGAGCAATCAAGTTCTGTGTGTTCTGCAAAATCCCCAGCAGCAAAAAGAGAGTTATTGAAAAGCAGAGCCTCTTGCTGCTTTATTGCCCTACTAAAAATTGGGATTTGTACTTTTTGATAGCAACTGGAGAGAGTCAGTTTTAGTCAGCTGTGTTCTAAAGCTGCTAATCGGAAATAATTCGTCGTTTATTTTGTGAATTCCACGAAAATTTTAATATTTAACTGTCCCGAGAGTTAGATAAATAAAAAAATAATAAAATCTGCCTACAGAGATTTCTTGCTGCTTTTTTTTTTTTTAATAGAAAAGCTAGTAAAGTGAATTATCACAGAAAAAGTGAATTATCACAGAGACAGCAACATCTTCTGAGCAGTGCTGATCACTTCCAAGAAAAATAAAGCAGAGGAGGGAGCAAACTTGGGTGAAACTTGGGTGTCATTTATTAATTAACAACACAATGCTGAAATTAAGGACCTTTTCAATTTTCAGTTCCAACAGCTTCAATTTTACTCAGCTATATCTTAAAGCTGGAAATCTGAAATAATTTGTCATTTATTTTGTGAATTCCTTGAAAATTTTATTATTTAACTGTCCCAGCAGTTTTGCCTGCACAGATTTCTTGCTTTTTCTTTTATGGTAGAAAAGCTAGTGGATAATTTAATTAAACTTTTAACTTTAAATAGATTTTTTTTTTTAATTTTATTATTTAGCTGTGCAAACAGTTCTGCCTGCACATATTTCTTGCTGCTTTCTTTTTTGATAGAAAAGCTGGTGGGTAAAGTGAATTATCACAGAAAAAGCAACATCTGAGCAGTGCTGATCACTTCCAAGAGAATTAAAGCAGAGAGGAGCAAACTTGGGTGTCATTTATTAATTAGCAACACAATGCTGAAATTAAGGACCTTTTAAAATTTCAGTTGTAACAGCTTCAGCTGTACTCAGCTGTATCTTAAAGGTGAAAATCTGAAAGAATTTGTCATTTATTTTGCAAACTCCTTGAAAATTTTATTTTTTAATTTTTAACTCTAATTTTGATTACATTGAACTTTAATTTTAATTTCATTAATTAAATCTGAATAATCTTTTAACTTTAAATATTTTTCTTAATTTTAATATTTAGCCTTCCAAACAGTTCTGCCTGCAGAGATTTCTTGCTGCTTTCTTTTTTGATAGAAAAGCAAAGTGAATTATCACAGAGAAAGCAACACATTCACATTGGATTTCCCTCTGAGTTCTTCCCAACACAAAACGAACGTGCAGCCTCTGTTTGAAATAATTAGTTGTGGTTTACTGGGGGAATTTTGGGACTTTCATGTTGCTCTAGCTTTTGATGAAAATTTCCCTGCGCTGCCTTATTTAATTCTGGCCATCTGGATTAAAAGGCTCTCTTAATCTTAAATACAGATTGTAACTCTTTCTTTTGGAGTGTGCTGCCATAAAATTCGGGCAGCTTTCCAGCTTTCTTCATTAAAGCTTTCTTTATGAGGGTTTGTTGGCCATTAAACGATTGTTGTGCACAATGGGCACTTGGTTAGAATTTGCTGGGGCTGGGAATCAGTTACAGCACTAATGCAGTTCTGTAATTAAAATAAAAACATGTTTGTACCTGCTAGCATCTCCTGAGAGTGAGGAGAACACAGACTTGAAAGGCACCAATTTCTGCTCATAAGACGTTGAAGGGCTCTAAATCTGCCAGCGTTTTGTGCTGGGCTGTGGAAGTGCGATATTTTTTTTCCGTAATAACTGGGTTTGAACCAAAATCTGTGGTTTGTGACAGGGATAAAAGGGCAGTTTGATTTGTCATAAATCTCCTCAGATCTTTGATTTTTTTTTTTGTTTGAGGTTAGAAAGAAATGTGAATTTCTTGCAGAAAAAGAGTAATGGGGGATCCTCAAATCCTTTCAGAGTTTTGTTCTCCTCTTGTGGGTTTTTTATCAGGGAGCTCAATCTCACTCTGTTTTTTCACCTGTAAAGTTTTAAGAATTGTGAGAAAATTGCTTACCTTCATATTATTTTGAAAGGGAGTTTTTCATGGGTGTTTGTGCCATTTACTTTTATATTTTGGCTGTTGGGAAGTTGAAAGAAATAAATGTAAGTTTGTCCAAGCTGCAGAGTTGAACTCTTATGGGCAAGTGGGCCATAGCTGGTGTAATTTAATCTGATTTTAGCAGTATTTTAGGGATAAACTAATTAGATACTTAGATTATCCATATTAATATTATGTATCCATATCCATACATATTAAATGACCATTTAATAAATATTAGAAAATATTTCTTTATAACATTGAAGTTACGTAGCAGCTTTGAAATCATTTCTTTCCTGAACTTGCGTCTCCTAAAATTCCATCTTTGAGATCCCTTCTGGTAAATCTGCACCTGCAAAACTTTCCTGGGAGCTGAATTTGTGCACATGTGGTGAGATGAAGCTGCTCAATGAAATAATTTCATTTTCAATTGTACAAGCATCTGTTTGGCTGGAAACAATTTTCTGTCCCAGCTGAGAACTCGAGGGATGCAAACGTTGTGTCTGCAACAAATTCCTGTCCTGCAATTCAGTGTTGGTCTGCTGGAACTCTGCATTCAGGAGGGCAGAAATTTGCTTTTTGACATCTCAAATTGGAGCTCTCAAATTAGTAATTAAAACATTTCTAATGGACTAAAATGGATGATAATGTGGGTTTGCAAGATGGTGCAAAAGTCAAGGAAAGCTGCAGAATTTAAGTGCTTTGTCCCATGATTGTAATCAGAATTCCTACAGCAACAATTCTAATCAATAAAACCAGTTCTAATCAGAGTTGTTGGTGATTTAATCAGGAGTTTTAAATCTTGTTAACAAGTGAGGAACACAGACTGGAATAAAACCAGGAGTTTATAATTCTGCCTTTCCAGCTGAGAACTCGAGAGATGCAAACGTTGTGTGTGCAACAAATTCCTGTCCTGCAATTCAGTGTTGGTCTGCTGGAACTCTGCATTCAGGAGGGCAGAAATTTGCTTTTTGACATCTCAAATTGGAGCTCTCAAATTAGTAATTAAAACATTTCTAATGGACTAAAATAGGTGATAATGTGGGTTGTGGACTAAGCAAAAATCATGAAAGCTGCAGAATTTAAGTGCTTTGTCCCATGATTGTAATCAGAATTCATACAGCAACAATTCTAATCAATAAAACCAGTTTTAATCACAGTTGTTGATGATTTAATCAGGAGTTTTCAGTCTTGTTAACAAGTGAGGAACACAGACTGGAATAAAACCAGGAGTTTATAATTCTGCCTTTCCAGCTGAGAACTCGAGGGATGCAAACGTTGTGTGTGCAACAAATTCCTGTCCTGCAATTCAGTGTTGGTCTGCTGGAACTCTGCATACAGGAGGGCAGAAATTTGCTTTTTGACATCTCAAAGTGGAGCTCTCAAATTAGTAATTAAAACATTTCTACTGGACTAAAATGGATGATAATGTGGGTTGTGGACTAAGCAAAAATCAAGGGAAGCTGCAGAATTTAAGTGCTTTGTCCCACAATTTTAATCAGAATTCTTACAGCAACAATTCTAATCAATAATGCCAGTTTTAATCAGAGTTGTTGATCATTTAAATAGGAGTTTTCAGTCTTGTTAACAAGTGAGGAACACAGACTGGAATAAAACCAGGAGTTTATAATTCTGCCTTTCCAGCTGAGAACTCGAGGGATGCAAATGTTGTGTATGCAACAAATTCCTGTCCTGCCATTCAGCGTTGGTCTGCTGGAACTCTGCATACAGGAGGGCAGAAATTTGCTTTTTAACATCTCTCAAATTGGAGCTCTCAAATTAGTAATTAAAACATTTCTAATGGACTAAAATGGATGATAATGTGGGTTGTGGACTAAGCAAAAACCAAGGAAAGCTGCAGAATTTAAGTGCTTTGTCCCATGATTGTAATCAGAATTCTTACAGCAACAATTCTAATCAATAAAACCAGTTTTAATCAGAGTTGTTGATGATTTAATCAGGAGTTTTCAGTCTTGTTAACAAGTGAGGAACACAGACTGGAATAAAACCAGGAGTTTATAATTCTGCCTCTCAGCATGGGAACTCTGGATTTCCAAGCTATGAAGATTTCCCTCAGAATGGTGGACACACAATTGGGATGTTCAGGTCTTCTGAGGGAAATCTTCATAACTTGCAAATCCAGAGTTACCTGGAAAATCCTTTCTTTTCCTTTTTATGATTTTTTATTATTATTTATTTAATACCTTTGTTGATTTTGGAAAAAGTAGAAGGCTTTTCTTGCGAGTCTCATCTTCTCAGCAAAGTGCCTTTGCCAAGAGTTTATTTCACACGTGCTCAGGCCAGCTTTCTTTTCACATATGTGAAAAAACATCTTGGCAAGGGGTAAACAAAATACAGCAGAGAGAAAGAGACCTGTGTTTCTCATTGAAGTGAAAAGATAGATTTTTATGAAATAATCCTTTCATTGAAGTGAGTGATTAAAGCTAGAATAAATCAGATCTTAGAAGAGATTGCAGGGTAATTATGTAAGTTTTAAGCAAAAAGAGTTTGATGGTAATGAAGCTTTTTTGCTTGGGTTTGCCTGGGTTTTTCTTGGAAAAGGGCAGGATCATGTGATGGTGGAGCACAGCGTGTGAGAGCAGTTTGCTGTAAATCCAAACATCCCAAAGTGATTTGCAGAGCCCAGATGTTTGTCAGGTCTCTCTTCTGGAAGGGAGCAGGAAGGGTTTTATTCCAGGATTCTCCAGGGCAAATGGGCACTCGTGCTTGGCCCACAGAGAATTTATGGCTGAGGAGAAAAAATGATTCCTGCGAGAGAAATTCTCCCTTCTCCCTGAGAATTGTGAGAAAAATTATCCCAAGCGATCAGGAAAAAAAAATTTCTATATATATATATATATACACACATATACATATACATATACATATACATATACATATACATATACATATACACACACACACATATATATATGTAAAATATAAAATAAATATATATATTATATATATAATAAATATATAATAAATAAAAATATATAAAATGTATAAAATAAATATATATTAAATATAGCATATTATACCTGCTAGCATCTCCTGAGAGCTGCTGAGGATGAGGAGAAAACAGAGTTGAAAGGCAACAATTTCTTTCTTCTGCTAATAACATATTTTCCTGTTATATTGAATCAATTCAGGAATGTCCCCTGATCCCCAGAGATATTCTGAGGTGATTTTTTTATTGTTGGCTCAGTTTATCAGAGCCTGGTACTAAAACCACCAAATTTCTGGATTTAATCCCTGTGTGGGCCTTCACTGAAGAGTTGGATTTATATCATTACAACTAAAAATACACTTAAGATACTTTAATCACATATCTACCTGTCTGCTTCCACAGAATAACTAAGATTAATGACGTTGATTTAAATATTAGATATTTCAATATTTAAAATATTTAAATAATTAAATAATTGAACAATTAAATAATTAAATAAGTAATTAATGAAAATCATTTTTAAAGTAATTAGATAATTAAATAATTAAAAATATTTAATATTTAAAATATTTTTTAAATATTTCGATATTAGATCTTTTAATCACATAACTACCTGTCTGCTTTCGCAGAATAACTGTGATTAATGAGGTTGATTTAAATATTAGATATTTAAATATCTGGAAATAATTAAATAATTAAATAATTAAATAAGTAATAAAAATAATTTTAAGTAATTAATAAATAAAAATATTTGTTATTTAAAATATTTAAATATTAGATATTTTTATCACATATCTACCTGTCTGCTTTCGCAGAATAACTATGATTAATGAAGTTGATTTAAGTATTCGATATTTAAATATTTTAAAATAATTAAATAATTAAATAAGTAATAAAAATAATTTAAAGTAATTAAATAATTAAAAATATTTATTATTTAAAATATTTAAATATTAGATACTTTTATCACATATCCACCTGTCTGCTTTCGCAGAATAACTATGATTAATGAAGTTGATTTAAATACCTAATCCTTCCAGATAACATGATCATTTCAAAGGAGGAGGGAAAACCTAGAAAGCAAGCAAAACCTAATTTAAAATTTAAAAAAAAAAAATCAAAACAAAACCAAATGTTGATCTTTATTTGCTGTGCGACAGTTCTAGTTCCAAGCAGAAAACCAATGTCATTGAAAGTGCATATTGTGAGTGGGGGATGCATTCTTTTACCATTTATTTCCATCCTCCAGCCAAAGAAAGGCATTTTTTCCAGTTTTTATTTCAGCATTGCTGTGCTCTCTGTGCTTGGCTGGAAATGCAGCTGGGCCCGATTGGACATGGGCAGTTCCAGTCTGACAGCAGCACAACAAAAACTCACCGGGAATTAAAGCTCTGAAATGGATATGGCAGTCTGCAGTTGGAGGAAATAAAAGAATGTTTTATAGTTTTTGTAGCTTTTATAGGAACCTGCTGTTGATCAAATATGTTATGTGGTAGTGTGTTGTTAAGTTTCTTGTGTTATTCCCCCAATTTATGTATTGTTCTCCCCTATTATGTGTAAAATGGTTTCGTTCCCCCAGTTTTTCCCGCCACTGCTAGCCTGTCAGCTAAGTTGCTATAGTAACCGCTATTCATAGTTGCCGATATGTAATTGCTCCTCCCCTGGTTTCCCTTATCAGTGAAAGTTGTTTCCTCCCTGGGCCCAGTCAATCACTCCCTTCCTCCTCCCAGGTTTCGAGAACCTTCTCCTCTCTGGAGGTGGTGGCTGGCTGGGGTCCCAGGACACCTCCTTTACCTTTTGATTATTGGTCTCCATGGAGTGTCAGTTCTGTGAAGTTCATCCCCTCACCTTTCCCGATTGGTTCCGCCTGTACCCACCCCCCCTCCTTTATAATCCTGTTTCACCCCCTATGGAGAAACTTTTGCCCCGACGGGTTCCCGGTGTTTGGATCCCGCAACACCTTCAATAAACCGATGTTTAACCCCCGGGAAATGGTCAGCTCCGTTCCTCCCCTATACCAGCAGTGTGGGCCAGTCCACAGCCAGCACAGCCCGAGGCCCTCAGACGCCGAAGGGCGCTGGCCAGGAATTGCAGAGGGGCGTCGGCCTTTCGCCCTCAGCTAGCCGGACTCTAAACTTCGGGCCACATATGCCCCCCTCTGCACCCCTCCTTTATAATCCTGTTTCACCCCCTATGGAGAAACTTCTTCCCGGTTAGTTTCCCCGCGTTTGGATCCCACAACACCTTCAATAAACCGACGTTTAACCCCCGGGAAATGGTCAGCTCCGTTCCTCCCCTATACCAGCGGTGTGAGCCAGTCCGCAGCCAGCACAGCCCGAGGCCCTCAGACGCCGAAGGGCACTGGCCAGGAATTGCAGAGGGGCGTCGGCCTTTCGCCCTCAGCTAGCCGGACTCTAAACTTCGGGCCACATACGCTCCCCTCTGCAACGTTAAGGGCGCTCCTAAGCAAATACTGTGAGATTTTGGAGGCTCTTTGCACAAAATTTGTACCATGAGCTCTGTTATGAAAGGGTTTTATTTCAAAAATCAGAATCAAAGAGCTGCTGAGGGCTGTGGCGCTCAGAAATGCTCATTCAGGCTTTCCTGTTGTGGTTATTGAGAGTAAAGTCAGGGTTTAGGGCAAGGTCTTTCCATGATCATAACTCTCAGTATGTTTTTAAACATATTATTCTAAATTTGAAACTAGGTTTTGCTTGCTTTCTAGGTTTTCCCTTCTCTGGAATTATCATGTTATCTGGCAGGATTAGGTATTTAAATCAACTTCCTAAATCTTTTTGTGAAAACAGACAAGTAGATATATGTGATTAAAGTATCTTAAGAGTGTTTTTAGTTGTAATGATATAAATCCAACTCTTAAATTAATTTATTCCTACAGTTCTTTCCAAAGTGCAGGCAGATCTTGTAATTTCTATTTATATAGGTATCTGTAGTAACAATCAACTGCTGAAAAATTATCATTTCAATATATTTAATGGTATTTCTCTGATGTCTTAAGGTGCAGTAACTTTGCAGCCACTGTCCCATTGCAAGGGCAATTGTTGTAATAATACAAATCTGAATTTTTAGTTGTTATACTATAAATCCAACTCTAAAGTTAATTTATTCCCGCAGTTTTTTCCAAAGTGCAGGCAGATCCTGTTATTTGTAATTGTATAGGTAACTATAGTAACAATCTAATGCTGAAAAATTATAATTTCAACATATTTTGTGGTACTTCTCTCTAATTTCCTAACTTTGCAGCCACTGTCCCATTGGAAGGGCAAAAAATAACATAAATAATATAAATAATGGGCAGGTCCTGTTTGTATTTAAGATAGATATTTGTAGTAACAATGAAATGCTGAAAAATTATAATTTCAATATATTTAGTGGTATTTCTCTTAAATGTCATGAGGTGCAGTGATTTTGCAGCCACTGTCCCACTGCAAGAGCAATAAATAATATAATATAAATAATATAAATAATATAAATAATATAAATAATATAAATAATATAAATAATAACAGGCAGATCCTGTTTATATTTAAGGCAGGTATCTGTAGTAACAATAAAATGCTGAAAAATTATAATTTCAATATATTTAATGGTATTTCTCTGATGCCTTAAGGTGCAGTAATCTGTAGCCACTGTCCCACTGCAAGAGCAATAAATAATATAATATAAATAATAACAGGCAGATCCTGTTTGTATTTAAGGCAGGTATCTGTAGTAACGATGAAATGCTGAAAAATTATAATATTAATATATTTAGTGATATTTCTCTTAAATGTCATGAGGTGCAGTAACTTTGCAGCCATTGTCCCATTGCAAGGGCAATAAATAATGTAAATAATATAAATAATATAAATAATAACAGGCAGATCCTGTTTGTATTTAAGATAGGTATCTGTAGTAACAATGAAATGCTGAAAATTTATAATTTCAATATATTTAATGGTATTTCTCTCTATTGTCATGAGGTGCAGTAACTTTGCAGCCATTGTCCCATTGCAAGGGCAATAAATAATGTAAATAATATAAATAATAACAGGCAGATCCTGTTTGTATTTAAGGCAGGTATCTGTAGTAACGATGAAATGCTGAAAATTATAATTTCAATATATTTAGTGGTATTTTTCTCTCTAATCTCCTCACTTTGCAGGCCCTGTCCCATTGCAAGGGCTGTGCTTTGAACAATTTCAAGCAATTTCCATATTTCCAGAGAACTTTACAACACGCAGCTCTGTTTGATTTGTTCTGTGGAAGGGAATTAGGGGAGATAACATCTGCACTCTTGATGTGGTGCTTGCAGTACAGTTGTGTCCTTTTGAAGGATTAATTTAGAACTGAAGCCTCTGGGGGATTTCTCAATATCTATCAGGATTTTCACACACAGGCATCTTGAACTCCTTGAAGTCAACTCCATTCCAGTCAACATCTTCAGGTTATAAATTAGCTCCTAATTAGCATGATGGAGTTTTGACAGAAATTAATGAAGTCTTGAGAGCTCTTGCCTGTGTTAGCAGACTTTTCCCAGCTGTTCTGCAGAACTTCTCTAGGGAAAATCGGGGAAATAAATTCAGATTTAGCCAGAGTGCAGGTATAACAAAATGTGATTCCCAATTGCATTGTCTCCTGCCTGGAGTGCCCATGGTTTCTCACATTCCCCTCTCCAAGGAGGAAGAAATTAAAGAAAATATTGTATTTTCAGCAACTGGGACCCCAATATTCCAAACTTCTCCATCAGTTCACTGAAAAATGCTTTTCTCTAGGGAAATCTGGCACAGGAGAGAAAAGAAGCCGCTCTAGCAGTGAAGGTGGAGGTGACAAATTCACTTTGCTATTTATCTTGGTTGTGCTTGGTTGCTACAGAAAGGAATTGAAAAATCAAAGTATAAAATCTCTGTTGGAAGTGGCTGCAATAGATTTTTATCCATTCAACAGTCAAATGTATTAAAATTCTCATGCATTAAAATACTCATCTTCAGATATTTTGGGGTTTTTATGGGATAAAAATAACTGTAATTGGAGATTTGGACTGAGCCCTTTGTGTGCACTCAGCTCCTGAGCTGTGCTCCCAGTGACATTCCTGCTGCTGTTATTCCAGAGGAGATTTTGTTATTAATTCTGCAGCCAAACTGCTGGAGTTTCGTGTCTGTGGAGCCTATGTTCTTGGAAGGTTAATTTATTAATTTATTACATTATATATTATATTAAATATATTATATTATATTAAATATATTATATTCTACTATATAATTATGTATTTTATATATTACATATTATATATAATACATAATTATATATTATATATAATGTTATATATAATATAATATAATTATCTTATATATAATGTTATATAATATATAATTTTTATAATTTATGCAATGTATAATAGTCTATTATATGTAATATATAATATATATTATAATATATTATCTATCATACATATTATATTTTTTTATATATTATTATATATTATATATTATGATATATTATATATTATATACTCTATTACATTAAAGAATACTATACTAAACTATACTAAAGAATACAGAAAGAATACTTACAAAATGCTAAAAACATACCAATTATAAAACTCGTGACTCTTCCCAGAGTCTAGACACAGCTTGACCTTGATTGGCCAATAAGTCAAAATAACTGACACCAAAAATCCAATGGAACAATCACCTGTGAGTAAACAATCTCCAAACACATTCCACAGAGCACAACACAGGAGAAGCAAATGAGATCAGAATTGTTTTCCTTTTTATTCTGAGGCTTCTCAGCTTCCCTGGAGAAAAACCCTGGGCGGAGGGATTTTTCAGAGAATGTGAATGGCACAGCAGCCCTCTCTCATTTCCAGGGAGAGTCACAGGAAAAAACAAATGGCAACACCAACCCAGCAAGGGCACAGGCTGTGAAATAAACTGAGTGCATGATTGAACAGCAAATTCAGTTCAGTGATGGAAACTTCCTGCAGATCCATCTGCCTGTGTTCACTGAGGAACAGATAAGGAGTAAATGCTTCCCTCTTCTTCCTCCTCCTCTCCTTCCTTCTCTTCCTCCTCTTCCCTCTTCTTTCTCCTCCTCTCCTTCCTTCTCTTCCTCCTCTTCCCTCTTCTTCTTCTTCCTCCTCCTCCTTCTCTTCCTTCTCTTCCTTCTCCTTCTCTTCTTCCTCCTCCTCCTTCCTTCTCTTCATTCTTCTCTTCCTTCTCTTCCTCCTCCTCTTCCTTCTCTTCCCTCTTCTTCTCCCTTCTCCTCCTCCTTCCTTCTCTTCATTCTTCTCTTCCTTCTTCTCCTCCTCCTTCCTCTTCTTCCTTCTCTTTTTCCTTTCTTCTCTTCTTCCTCCTCCTCTTCTTCCTTCCTTCTCTTGTTTCTCTTCCTTCTCTTCCTCCTCTTCCTTCTTTTTCTCCCCCTTCTCCTCTTCCTCTCCTCCTCCACATAGCTGGAGGGTCCTGGTGCAATTCTAAGCTGCCAGGACCTGACCCAGGCTTATTCTACTCTATTTTGACTTTTTAGTCAGTTTTCCAGCTCCCTGTGACTCAGAACTGGAGTTGTGGCATGTGAGCCTTGGGATGTGGGACAGAGATGGAATTCTTGGCTTTATTTTCTCGAGATCCATCTGTGGCTCTGGGTTGTGTAAGATGCTGACCAAAATTGATTCTATTAGAATATATTTGCACATGGAAATTCAAGCTTCTGTTGTGTGTGGTGGTTTGAAATTTAACAGGGAAAAGTTTCTCTGAAAATTGCTGGATTTTGGAAGTATTTCTGCTGTCATGCTATCTTTGTTTTAGTTGTCTTAAATAGAAAATATATAGCAGTCAGGGAATGGTTCTTTATTGTGTCCAAGCTGTCTTTTGAGGGATTTCAATAATTGAGGTGGATATTTTAATATTTAAAGGATAAAAAGTCAAATGGCATTTGACTGTAAAAATACTCCTTTTTTCCTTTTTTTTTTTTGCCAGGAGGAAAATAATCCTAAATTGAGAGGTGTCTTTAGCTTGTTTGGACTTGTTAGTCTTCACTAAATAAAAAACCTCCAAAGTGTTTGGTTTGACTGAATTTTTTCTCATAGTTAAAAAAGCAAGCTTGCACCTGTGCATTGTTCCCTTTACTCTAGGGTTTGTATGATATTGTTTAGAGGGAAGTCATGTCCTTGAATTGGTGTTGAAACCTGGTTTCTGATTGAGGTGAAACTTAAAGAAAAGGGGCAATTTACAGGACTGGCTTATTTGTGTGAGGCTGAACAAAAATCACTCTGCTGTCAGAGTGATAAATATTTATTCTTTAGTCTTTAGTCATAAATATTTGGGATTTTACAAAGCAGAACTTTTGAGTTTTGTCCCCAGGAGCGTGGTGAGGTTTTGATTTTAAATTTCCAGTGCAAGCAGAGGAGTCTTCATTCTGAGGGTAATGTATAGGATCCTGAGGAATGGGTTTGGGTTAAAAGTGATTTCATTCCACACTTTCACACCTTTATCTAATTTAAATTAATTTTAAATAATCCTGTAATTAAGGCACTGCACCTGGAACCCAACATTTCTGTCTTTCTAAGCAGAAAAAGAGGTGGGGAAGCAAAAAGGTGACGACAGTGACATTATCCCAGGGGAAATTTTTCCATGGGATGAGTTTCCCATACAATAAATCACCTCCAGGTGTCCCTAACTTAATTTCTTTCTATAATTCTTGACATAATGGAAGATTTAAAGATGAATTAAGTATAAATGTGCTGAACTTTGTGCCTGTAATGGAGACAGCAAGGTGAGGAAATTATATTTATAGAAATCGTGGAGCTTTCAAAAGACTGCAGAAATAGCAATTCTGGAGAATCAATGCATCTTAATAATCCAGAGAGAAAAAAGCAAAATTACAAAAGGAATGCTGGAGGTCAGTCTTTTCAAAATGTGTTCATGCAGGACCCCTCAGAAGCCTGCTGAGGATTTGCTTTTATTTGATCTTTTCACCTGTGCACTCTGCAAATGCATCAGATTGTGCAGGTGTGGAAAATGGTTGCTGCCTTTTCTCTTTCCCCTGGAATGAGCTTTTAATTCCATCTGTGATTCGAAAATAACCTGGGAAACAACAAATTGTTCTAATATGTGGTGAAAATATGAAGATGGTGGTAACCAGCACGCCATGGAAAAAATTATTTTCCACCCTAATTAGTTCTCAGGACTCTTAGAAAGTATTGCTAAGAACACCCTCAGATTTTTTTTTTAATGCCTTCTTGTTTTTCATTGGAGCAACAGAAGCAATTTTTGGAAAAATAAATATCACAGCTTATCTTGAGGAGGATTCTTCCTCCAGGGGAAAGCCTTGCTGAGTTCATGAACTCCTTCCAGCAGCAGGATTAAAATCTTGCTGGGCCAGATTTATCAAAGGCACTATTCCGTGAGTGAAGATGGGAACACACGAGCAGCGTTTCAGTGCTGCTGAGTCTTTGCAAGCTCCTGCTTTGAATGCTTGCAGGAACAGGAATTTTGGAACAGGAATTTTGGCTCGTGAGACGTGGGGAGCATGTCAGTGCCTCTGCCAAGCAGCAGCAGCCTGCATTTCAGCTGCAAGAGAAACGCCAGATACTGGGATGTGTCTGGGAGGCTGCAAATAAATGTTTGGATTGGCCATGTCTTTAAAATGCATTTCAATGGATTTAATAAGGCTGGCATCCTTCCAGAAGGGCTGAACAAACACTTTGGGATCCCATCCTTCATCAGGGAGATAAATGCCAAAACTCTGGCTGACTTCAAAGGGAGCAGAATGAAGATCTCAGTCCCCAAAGACACAGAGTGATTTTTATCTCCTGAGCAGGAGGAGCTGTGTGATATATGGGAATATTAGGATTTTTGAAGTTTAAGAACCAGATTAAACAAAAGAAGTGAATCTCAAACATTGTGATATGTGGGAATATTGTGATTGTTGGAGTTCTGAGCAGAGTTTCTTTCATAGGCAGGAATCAGGACCTGAGTGATTCCTCAGTGTTCCAGTCACTGAAGGCACGTGCAGCCTGGCCTAGCCTGGTTTGAGCCTGGTTTTAGAGATGTTTTCTCTCTCTTGATGTGTTGTTGAGCAGTCAGGATGTAACAGCTTGCACTGAGCAAGGAAACTCCTCCAGTGATCCCATTGTCCACATGACTGCTTGCTCCAATCCGTGTTAATCTGATTTTTCAGCTGGAGTTGGTGGCGTGGAACAATGGGTGTGGGGCAGGCAAGGAGTAAGCACAGCAGGGCTGGCAGGGAAGGAAATACCTTGGAGTAGGGAGGAAATAACCATGGAGTAGGGAGGGAAATACCTTCCATTAGAGAAGAAAATAACTTTGTAGTAGGGAAGGGGATACCTTGTATTAGGGAAGGAAATAACCTTGTAGTAGGGAGGGAAATACCTTCCATTAGAGAAGAAAACAACCTTGGAGTAGGGAAGGGGATACCTTGCATTAGGGAAGGAAATAACCTTGTAGTAGGGAGGAAAAATCCCTTTTAGTAGGGGAGGAAATGCCTTGTAGTAGGGAAGGAAATACCTTCTATTAGAAGGGAAGGAAATAACCTTGTAGTAGAGAAAGAAATGCCTTGTAGTAGGGAGGGAAATCCCTTGTATTAGGGAAGGAATAACCTAGTAGTAGAGAAGGAAATGCCTTGTACTAGGGAGAGAAATAGCTTGTAATAGGGAGAGAAATAAACTTGTAGCAGGGAGGGAAATAACCTTGTAGTAGGGAGGGAAATGCCCTGTAGTAGGGAGGGAAATGCCTTGTAGTAGGGAGGCGAAAATACCTTTTAGTAGGGAAGGAAATAACTTTGTAGTAGGGAAGGAAATGCCTTGAATAAGGAGGGAAATAACCTTGTAGTAGGGAAGAAAATGCATTGTAGTAGGGAGAGAAATCCCTTGTAGTAGGGAAGGAAATAACCTTGTAGTCGGGAGAGAAATAATCTTGTAGTAGGGAGGGAAATCCCTTGTAGTAGGGAAGGAAATAACTTTGTTGTAGGGAGGGAAATAACCTTGTAGTAGGAAGGAAATGCCTTGTAATAGGGAAGGAATACCTTTGTATTAGAGAAGGAAATAACCTTGTAGTAGAGAGGGAAATGCCTTGGAGTAAGGATGGAAATCCCTTGTAGTAGAGAGGGAAATACCTTGGAGTAAGGAGGGAAATCCCTTGTAGTAGAGAGGGAAATACCTTGTATTAGAGGAGGAAATGCCTTGTAGTAGCAAGGGAAATAACCTTGTAGTAAGGATGGGAATAACCTTGTATTAGAGAAGGAAGTAGTACGGATGGTAATCCCTTGTATTAGAGAAGGAAATAACCTTGGAGTAGAGAGGAAAAATACCTTTTAGTAGAGAAGGAAATAACCTTGTATTAGGGAAGGAAATACCTTCTATTAGAAGGGAAGGAAATAACCTTGTAGTAGGGAGGGAGATCCCTTGTAGTAGGGAGGGAAATAACCTTGTAGCAGAGAAGGAAGCTCCATGTACTACGGAGGGAAATAGCTTGTAGTAGGGAAGGAAATAACCTTGTATTAGAGAAGGAAACACCTTGTAGTAGGGAAGGAAGTGCCTGAGTAGCTGGAAAAGCAGAACTGCCTCTTGGTGTAGAATATTTACGTGCCAAGAAAGAGCTGCAAAACCTGGGGTGGCTGAGCTCACTCGTTTGTTCTGTTTGAGCTCACAGCTCCATCCTCAGCCATCCCCGTTCCCTTTTGGGACTGCTGTTGGATTCTCTTTGGGGTTTATTCCTCCCCAGGTCACCTTCCCACTCCATCTCCCATTTTCCAGGCCCTCCAGGGAGGGTTTGGGGGCTCAGAATCAGCAGGGACTGGAGGGGATGGAGTGGTCAGGGCAAAATGAGCAGTGTGAGCTCAGGGATCTGGTGGGGATTGATGGATTTGGGCTGGTTTGGTAGGAATTGGTGGCTTTGGGTTGATCTGGTGGGGCTTGGTGACTTTGGGCTGGTTTGGTAGGAATTGGTGGCTTTGGGTTGATCTGGTGGGGCTTGGTGACTTTGGGCTGGTTTGGTGGGGATTTGGGCTGATTTGGTGGGGATTGGTGGATTTGGGCTGGTTTGGTGGGGATTGGTGACTTTGGGCTGATTTGGTGGGGATTGGTGACTTTGGGCTGGTTTGGTGGGGATTTGGGCTGATTTGGTGGGGATTGGTGGATTTGGGCTATGTGGTGGGGATTTGGGTTGTTCTGGTGGGAATTGGTGGCTTTGGGTTCATCTGGTGGGGATTGGTGACTTTGGGCTGGTTTGGTAGGAATTGGTGGCTTTGGGTTCAACTCTGGTGGGAGTTGGTGGATTTTGGGCTGGTTTGGTGGAGATTGGTGACTTTGGGCTGATTTGGTGGGGATTGGTGGATTTGGGCTATTTGGTGGGGATTGATGGATTTGGGCTGATCTGGTGGGGATTTGGGTTGTTCTGGTGGGGATTGGTGGCTTTGGGTTGATCTGGTGGGGCTTGGTGACTTTGGGCTGATTTGGTGGGGATTTGGGCTGATTTGGTGGGGATTGGTGATTTTGGGCTGATTTGGTGGGGATTTGGGCTGATTTGGTGGGGATTGGTGACTTTGGGCTGATTTGGTGGGGATTTGGGCTGATTTGGTGGGGATTGGTGGATTTGGGCTATTTGGTGGGGATTGATGCATTTGGGCTGATCTGGGATTTGGGTTGTTCTGTTGGGAATTGGTGGCTTTGGGTTCATCTGGTGGGGATTGGTGACTTTGGGCTGGTTTGGTAGGAATTGGTGGCTTTGGGTTGATCTGGTGGGAGTTGGTGGATTTTGGGCTGGTTTGGTGGGGATTGGTGACTTTGGGCTGATTTGGTGGGGATTGATGACTTTGGGCTGGTTTGGTGGGGATTTGGGCTGATTTGGTGGGGATTGGTGGATTTGGGCTGGTTTGGTGGAGATTGGTGACTTTGGGCTGATTTGGTGGGGATTGGTGACTTTGGGCTGATTTGGTGGGGATTTGGGCTGATTTGGTGGGGATTGATGCATTTGGGCTGATCTGGGATTTGGGTTGTTCTGGTGGGGATTGGTGGCTTTGGGTTGATCTGGTGGGAGTTGGTGGATTTTGGTCTGGTTTGGTGGGGATTGGTGACTTTGGGCTGATTTGGTGGGGATTTGGGTTGTTCTGGTGTGAATTGGTGGCTTTGGGTTCATCTGGTGGGGATTGGTGACTTTGGGCTGGTTTGGTAGGAATTGGTGGTTTTGGGTTCATCTGGTGAGAGTTGGTGGATTTTGGGCTGGTTTGGTGGGGATTGGTGGATTTGGGCTGATCTGGTGAGGATTTGGGTTGATGTGGTGGGTATTGGTGACTTTGGACTGTTTTGGTGGGAATTGGTGGATTTAGGTTGATCTGGGGGGATTTGTGGATGGTTTGATGGAAACTCTTTTGCTGTTCATAGCTGGATGCTTCTCCTATTCCAGGCAGCTTTTCTTTCATCTTGGCTGTAAAACATTTTCTGGAAAATTTTAGATAAAAAGCCTAAATATAGCTCTTTGTTAACGTCCTCCTTCCAAATTCTCCACATCTCCTCTCCTGTGTCTCACTTTCTCTTCTGAGTCAATGATGGCAGCTATGCCCATTTATAATTTTCTGATTTAAACAGAATTTTCTTGCATTGTGCCAAGCCAGGCACCAGGTTGCTTTTTTGAAGTTGCACTGATTGAGATCATTATTTTCCCTTCTGCACATTGCTGTTCACTACTCAGTTAATACATGGAAGAAATGATCCATCTGAGAATCATGGATTGAAGAGAAAATTTTCACTAATTAACTCTATTATAAAACATTTAGGAGCAGTTGTAACATTAGTAACAATAATTATGTCTCCCACAATGAATAACCTGCTTATTTTCTTGCATTTCCAAGTCAGAATATACAGATTTTTGTGGGGAGGATGTGTGCAGCTTCCCAAGACCCAACTCATGGGTAAAGGTTTCTCCTTTTGATGGGTGGCTTCTTTCTAGTTCAACAAATAAACAAAAAATAAAAAGTTTTCCTTTGAGCCGGAGATGGGAATTTCATTCAGCTGTGGAGACAGCTGATGTGCCTTGGGGCAGAATATGGGAAGAAACAGATGGCCATAAAAGGAGAAGCAGTAGAGAATAAAATAATTGAAAATTCCAAGCAAGAGTTTATAAATAAAATCTGTGGGAGCTTACTGTACATAAACAAAAAATCCAAGGTAAGAATCCTGCATTCTGTTTGAATTTTAAAGGGAATAACCCAGGTAACTTGCTGGGTTTGCATTCACAGTCTGGTTTTGGGCTTTGTGCTCTGTGGAAAGTTTTGCCGTGTTCCGCAGGGATGTGCACGTCATGTAAATTAAAAGTGCATTATTTTAAATTGAATCTTACCTGCATTTGTCTGCAGGATGTTTTGACTGTGTTTGTTATTAGAGTGTTTTCTGCTCATAAAAATTAATAATAGTGTGAGTCAAAACAGTTAAAAATTCAAATTGGCCTTGCAGTGCTGTGAGCTCCCTTTGAATTTTGCAGATTCCTCAAACACATCCTCTATGTCCTTATAATGTCTAAAATTATAAATATTTCTCCTTAGGTAGAGGAATATTTCTTCAGCATTAAATAAGTGACTGCTCAGACTCTTTATTCTGGCTCTTGGTGAAACATTTGTGTGCATCCAACCCAGGCCATTTTATGATTCTGTGATCTTGGTCATGATTTTAATTATTATAGTTGAAAATTGATGATCTTGGTCATAATTTTAATTATTATAGTTGAAAATTCATTATCTTGGTCATGCTTTTAATTATTATTATATTTGAAAAGTCTTATTTGGGTATAATTTGGACGTTCCTGTGGGTCCCTTCCAACTCAGAATATTCTGTGATTTTTGAGCACTGTGACAAGCCACTACAGCATGCTGGGGTTGTGTGTCTGTCTGTCCCAAATTCTAATTTATGTGCTGTCAAAAAGGTATTCTCCTCCTGAAACTGAACTTCTGTTCACTCATTGAGGGGGGAAAAAAAAACCTCCCAGTGTGTAGGTCAGCATAAACCATTGCATTTTGGCTTCCTTTCAAGAAATGCTCTTTATTTCTTGGTCGCCTGTTTCTTTCCAGCGTCTCTGAAGGAGGCAAACCCTGATTAAAGGAGCACTGAGCACATATCAAAGGCACAGAACCGTTTCCAGGGACGTTCCTTCATTTTTTTTGTGTTGTAAGAATAATTACAACAAGTTTGATTTGCAGCTGCTGCCAGGACAGCTCTTCCAGTCGAGCCGACTTGGAGAAGGTTGAAAATACGGTGGGAGGGAGGGAAAATTCTGTTGCTACTTGCCCAGCGTGAGCGCAGAGCTCCCCGCTGCCCCTCTCCTCCTTCTCCCCTCGTCGCCACGAGCGCTCTGTCATGTTGACACTGGCACCGGAGCTTTTGGAGAGAAGCACTTTTATCATTTCTGATACACAGCCCGGGGCCAAAACAGACAAAGCCGTTTGGGAGGACGAGGTTCAGCAGGAGGCTGGAATTCCCATGGTGCAGCCCTTTGGGAGCAGCAGTCTGGAGCAGGGTTGGATCAGTCACAAGTGATAAAAGCTGCCCAGCTGAGCACGCTGGGGTGGGGCAGGATCATGGCCACCAGTCCTTGAACACAACAATTGCCATCTGCTTTGTTGGAGCTGGCAGAATCAATCCATCTGGCTTAAACTTCAATTCTTAAACTTCAGTAGTCATAATATTCCCACATATCACAACAAATGAGATTAATTTATTTTGTTCAATCTTGTTCCTAAACTTCAAAAATCATTATATTCCCACATATCACAATATTTAAAACTCACTTATTGCATTGGGGTGGAGCAGGCTCGTGGCCACCAGTCCTTGAACACAACAATTGCGATCTGCTTTGTTGGAGCTGGCAGAATTAACCCATCCTGCTTAGTCTGGTTCTTAAACTTCAAAAATCATTATATTCCCATATATCCCAGTATTTAAAACTCACTTACTACATTGGGATGGGGCAGGATCATGGCTACCAGTCCTTGAACACAGCAATTGCGATCTGCTTTGCTGGAGCTGGCAGAATCAATCCATCTGGCTTAAACTTCAATTCTTAAACTTCAGTAGTCATAATATTCCCACATATCACAACAAATGAGATTCACTTATTTTGTTCAACCTTGTTCTTAAACTTCAAAAATCATTATATTCCCACATATCACAATATTTAAAACTCACTTATTGCATTGGGGTGGGGATGAGCTCGTGGCCACCAGTCCTTGAACACAACAATTGCGATCTGCTTTGTTGGAGCTGGCAGAATTAACCCATCCTGCTTAGTCTGGTTCTTAAACTTCAATAATCATTATATTGCCATATATCACAGTATTTAAGATTCCTTCATTTTATTCAGTCTGGTTCTTCAGTAATCATAATATTCCCACATATCACAACAAATGAGATTCACTTATTTTGTTCAATCTTGTTCTTAAACTTCAAAAATCATTATATTCCCATATATCCCAGTATTTAAAACTCACTTACTGCATTGGGGTGGGGCAGGCTCGTGGCCACCAGTCCTTGAACACAACAATTGCCATCTGCTTTGTTGGAGCTGGCAGAATTAACCCATCCTGCTTAGTCTGGTTCTTAAACTTCAATAATCATTATATTGCCATATATCACAGTATTTTAAACTCACTTATTTTGTTCAATTGGGCTCTTAAACTTCAAACATCATTATGCCTATATATCACAGTATTTAAGATTCCTTCATTTTATTCAGTCTGGTTCTTAAATTTCAAAAGTCATAATATGCCCACATATCACAATATTTGAGATTCACTTATTTTATTCAATCTGGTTCTTAAACTTCAAAAATCATAATACTCCCCATATATCACAATATTTCAGATTGACTTATTTTGTCTAATCTAGTTTCTTAAACTTCAAAAATCATTATATTCCCATAGATCCCGATATTTAAAACTCGGTTATTTTGTTCAATTCAGTTCTTATACTTCAAAAATCATAATGTTTCCACATATCACAATATTTGACTTATTTTGTTTAATCTGCTTCTTAAACTTCAAAAATCCTAATATTCCCACATATCCCAGTATTTCTCAAAGATGCTGGTCCAGATTTTGCACAAGGGATTTTTTTCATTCCAGCACCTTTGTCCTTTATGCTGTCAGTCACCACAGGCTCCTCCATGTTTTGGTCTGTGCATCTTGTGACCAAACTCTCAGCTTGTCTCAAAAATTATTTTATTTTATTTTATTTTATTTTATTTTATTTTATTTTATTTTATTTTACTTTATTTTATTTTATTTTATTTTAGTCTCCTCTTGAGCTCTGTTCCCCAGTGCTGGCAGTGTCCTGACACCTTCCTTCCCCTGCAGGATGCTTCCACTCTGCAGGGATTTTAGGGCCCAGCCAATAAATCTTTCATCTCAGTTTCTATGAAACACTTCCAATAAATCTCCTTGAACTCATTTTTCTCAGAGAGTTGTCAGCAATAATCAGACAACCTGAACATGTTTATCCTTCAGTCTCACTGCTGCATGATTTCATCTCTTTAGGTGCTGCCCTTTCTGGAGATGCTTCTGATTTCCCTTTTTTATGGATTGTAAATCAAAGTGACACCACCATATTTTCAGAGTAACAAAAATTCCCTTTATTAGTGTAATTGTGAATAAGTCAAGGAGCACAATTCTATCCCATTATCCTGCTGGTCTGATGTCCTTTGAGCTCTGTTACAAACATGAAGAAATCGAAATGCAACACTTATCCCATTGTTTTTAGTAACCCTTGACTCACTGCACAATTTTCCATTAGTTTTTATGGCACTTTTCATCTTTGCATCAACTTTTATAATTCTAATAACTTGTTATTTGTGCTGCCTTTTGAGTGATTTGTTGGGGTTTGACTCCTTCCTTTTGTTAGCAGCAGAGCCAGAACTGAAAAACCAGATTTCCCCAAATGAAATATTGGGATGTGCCTGCCCAGCTCTGAACTTGGGCTCCACAGGAATTTCCTTTCTCCTTGGTGTGGGAAAAGTTCTAGGCTGGAGATAAATCCCTTTTGGATTGGCTGCTCTAAATAAAGCAAACAGCAATTGTCTCCAAAGCAATGGCACTGATGTTATCACTGGCCCAGATTAGAACTTGGAGGCATTGATGGAGAGAAATAATTTCTGTTATTGAACCTGATCTTTTAGGGTTTTCTGTATGTGAAAAATAAATCCTGCTCAGTTCTTTAATGAGACATGAAGCCTAGACAAAGCTTTTGTTCAGAAGGGATGAAGTTTAAACCATTTATTAAATGTATTTTTATATATTAATTAAGAATTTGGTAAAATAAATTGTGTCTTTATCACATGCAAAGCTTAAAATGAGCTAAATCTGAATTAGGGACATTCTTCTCTGCCCCTCTGCACAACATTTAATACAGTTTAAAGATGAAGCAAAGTTTGCCTTCATCTTTAAAGTCATGAGCTGTTTCCTCCACAGATAAAAGTTTGTAGTGACCAACACCTGGCACAGACAAATAAATATAGTTTGGTTGCATTGTAAAGATTTTTATATTTCAACTACAGCCTGAGGTTTTGATTTCCTCCACATCAGGCATGGCTGCTTTTCCCCATTTCATTTTTTTATTATGGGTAGCAGTAGATATTTTCTAATGAGCTAAATCTGAATTAGAGACATTCTTCTCTGCCCCTCTGCACAACATTTAATACAGTTTAAAGATGAAGCAAAGTTTGCCTTCATCTTTAAAGTCATGAGCTGTTTCCTCCACAGATAAAAGTTTGTAGTGACCAACACCTGGCACAGACAAATAAATATAGTTTGGTTGCATTGTAAAGATTTTTATATTTCAACTACAACCTGAGGTTTTGATTTCCTCCACATCAGGCATGGCTGCTTTTCCCCATTTCATTTTTTATTATGGGTAGCAGTAGATATTTTCTAATGAGCTAAACCTGAATTAAAGACATTTTTCTCTGCTCCTCCGCACAACATTTAACATAGAATTGTGAAGATGAAGCAAACTTTGCCTTCATCTTTAAGGTCATGTGTACCTCTGATATTTCTCCTCTGGTGTGATAAATAAAAGCAACATTATTGCACTGAAGTTCTTTGTTCTGAGAATTATATAGAATTTTCATATTGCAACTACAACCTGAGGTTTTGATTTCCTCCACATCAGGCATGGCTGCTTTCCCCATTTCATTTTTTATTATGGGTAGCAGAAGATATTTTCTAATGAGCTACATCTGAATTAGAGACATTCTTCTCCGCCCTTCTGAACAACATTTAACATATAGAATTGTGAAGATGAAGCAAACTTTGCCTTCATCTTTAAAGTCATGAGCTATTTCTTCCACAGATAAAAGTTTGTAGTGACCACCACCTGGGATAGGCGAATAAATATAATTTAGTTGCGTTGTAAAGATTTTTATCGTGCATCTAAAACCTGAGCTTTTGATTTCCTCCACATCAGGCATGGCTGCTTTTCCCCATTTCATTTTTTATTATGGGTAGCAGTAGATATTTTCTAATGAGCTAAATCTGAATTAGAGACAACCTTCTCTGCCCTTCTGAGCAACATTGTGAAGATGAAGCAAACTTTGCCTTCGTCTTTATAGCCATGAGCTGTTTGTTCCACAAAATACCTGCAGCCATGTGGGGATTGTCCTCTCCCTGCTCAGTTGGCAGCTCCTGGGCACAGCCTGGCTGAGGGGGCTCTGAGATGGAAATAAAAGGGTGGATGTCCGGTTTTCGGCTGTTTGGAGGGCCTGGAAAGGCCCGGGGTGGCCTTGGGGCAGCCGCGTTTCAAAGGACGAGAAGAGGCTTCAGTTCTTCTTTCGGTCTCGGTGTTTATTAATTGTTTATCTAAAAGATTTTCTCTCGGCCCGACAGAGCTCTGCTCAGCAGCCAGCCATGAGCACACTCCCTGCCCTCCGGGCAGTCACCTATCTTTATACCCATGGTTACGTGTACAATATTTATCATTTTTCCCCAATACCTTTTATTCTTATTGCCCGGTGCACTTTCAGTAATGACCAATCCCAAAGTGCCACCATCACCACAGAAGATGGAGGAGAAGAAGAAGAAGGACAGGACACGCCCCAATTCCTCCATCTTACTTCTCTAAACCCCCCTGTACAGAAATCCTAAACCCTGTGTCTCACCCTCTAATTAACCAATCCCTTCACCATTCACCCCGGTGAAACCCTCCTGTCCTCATACAGGTGTCGTCTCCTGTGTAGGATCAAAGTCCAGCCACCAGACACTTCTGGAACATTCCAGGACTCCCGAGCCCCCCAAGGGTGGTCTCGGTGACACCTCAGTCCTGAGGTGCTGAGATCCCACAGGTGGAAAAGCAGCTTTGACCTGTGTGGAGAGAGGCAGTGCAGATGTGCTGTAACGTCCTTCCCCCTGAGCAGACATGACTAAACAGACTTTGTCTGCTCCCAACAATTAAGGAGTTTGCAGGGCCCCACGCAGGTTCCAGCTTGCTCCCAGCTGGGAGAGGAGTTTTTCACTTTGTGCACAGATGTTTGAGCTGTTCCTGGGCTCCTCACTGGGGGCTTTGCTCAGGAACTTTTAGTTTTTCAAGCAACACCTCATTCTGCACTGTCAGCCTCTGGATTTTTGGGTTCCCTGGAAGCAGGTCTTGCTTGTTGTGAGAACAAATTCAGAAAATGCAGTGCTGTTGATTTGTGGGCACAGCAGCTTTCTGTCACCATGACTCACAGGAAAACGCTGAGAAGCTCTGCTCAGGTTTTTATTTATTGTGGAGACTCCTGAGTGTGAGCCTGGAGCTCTGCAGAGACATCCCCAGGGGCAGCTTTTGCACAATGAATAAGAGCAGGAGCAGGGAAATCACTAATTAAAGCTCAGACTGAAATAAGGTTTATCTAGTATTAGTTTTAGGGATTATTATACCTTGTAATTATGATGGTTTTATTATTTGCCTTGGTTATTTCTGCTTTAATTTCAGTGAAGTTCTCATTTTCTCCAGCCGAAAATTTTGAGGTTGTTTTTAATAGGAAGAGAGTAGGAAAGAAATGAGAATAGATAATTTTATAATTGAGTATCTCAGGGATATAGTTTCATTGTAAAATGGGTGTTATTAATGAAGTGAAAATTCTCCAAAATGAGGTTTTCCGTGCTGGATGGGGGGATCACCTGCTGGCCTGGCACTGAGGATGGGGTTTGGAGGACCCAGAGCTGAACACACACACGGGTGGTGATGATGATGATGATGATGATAAAAGGGATTTTGACAAGGGCTTTGTGCCCTCACATCCCTCCTTGTCTCTGGTAATTGGAGGAGATTTCTGAGCCAGTCTGAAATCCTGGCTGCTCTTCATCCCAGAAAATGGAGCGTGCAGATGCAAACCTGAGATAGGATTGTTAAAGGCTGGGTGGGTTTTGTGTCGCTGGTTAATGTTGTGGAACTTTTGTTGTTGTTTTGGGATTTTATTGGGGCTGCTCAAAGGGATACAGAAATTTCCATGAGCAGCTCCTGCCTTACATCCCCAACCTCACTCTGAGCAATGTTTAAGGATCAGATCAGTGGGAAATGAGTGCATCACACCAGGACAGCTTCATTTCATCCTTCAGAAACCTTATGAACTAAAAAACATCTCCTCGACTTTCAAAACAAGAATTACAAAGCATGGGTTTGTACTAATAAATTTAGATTATTTATTTATTGAAATAATTAGACAGCATTTGGTTAAATATTTAAATTTGCTGTGTAGGTTTTTCAGCTGGAGCAGCACATGAAAAACAAATGCCACCCTTCTTTCCTATAGCAATCCCCCTCTGCCAGCAAGAAACAAGCTTTAAAATAAAAAAAGATTCAGTTAAGATGCTGAACTCACTGGAAGATTAAATTTTTTGACATCATAATGGCAGCACAGCTTAACTTGATTAATAACCTTATATATATATATATATATCATATATATATATATATATATATAAAGAGTTTGAATTCAAACAGCAAATGGTCAAACACTGCAGATTCTTTATATATATATATGTTAAATATATAATATTTTTATATATATATGCATATATATATATATAAAAATGTTGCATTGATAGTTGGTCTTAGAGAAGGAAGAAATTGCTTTTTAAAAGGAAGTTATTCCTTTATATGAATTATGTGTGAGCAAGAAGATTTTTAAAGCTTGCTTTATCTTAAAGAGTGCACTGATAGAGCTGAGATTTGTAAAAATCACCCCAGTAAACAAGTTTATTCTCTGTGTGTGTGTCTGGAATGATTTATCAAGGTTGTCTGTGCTAGATGTTGGCCACTACAAACTTTTATCTGTGGAAGAAACAGGTCATAACTTTAAAGATGAAGGCAAATTTTGCTTGATCTTCACAATGCAACTAAACTGTATTAAATGTTGTGCAGAGGGGCAGGGAAGAATGTCTCTAATTCAGATTTAACTCATTAGAAAATATCTCCTGCTACACTTAATAAAAAATGAAATGGGGAAAAGCAGCCATTCCAGGTGTGGAGGAAATCAAAACCTCAGGTTTTAGTTGCAAAATAAAAATTTTATACAGTTCTGAGAACAAAGAACTCCAGTGGAAAAATGGTGCTTTTATTTATCACACCAGAAGAGAAATATCAGAGGCACATAACAGCTCTTAAATAAATTTTGTGCTAAAGTAGCAGCACTTGATAGGTTAATGCAGAAGGAGGGGGTTTGAAAATACAAAATTGACTTTTCTGAGCTCCCGGTGAGGAGGTTTGGGTGGAATCCTGCTCGTGGGAAATCTCTGCTCTGTGTTCCATGTCCTTTATGGGGCTGTTTGGGTTGGGGTTTGGGTTTTTTTGAAGTCTCTGCGTTACACAACAGCTGAATGCAGCACTGGCATTTTGCAAGGACCTTCCAGTGGGCCAGGAAAAGGGATGTGGGGATTTGGTGTGGAATCAGGGTGGGAATGAGGAGGTTCTGGAGCTGAACTTGGGACCCCTGGCAGTGTCCCAGGCCAGGCTGGACAGGGCTTGGAGCAGCCTGGGACAGTGGGAGTGTCCCTGTCCATGGCAGGGGTGGCACTGGGTGGGCTTTGACATCCCTCTGAACCCAAACCAGTCTGGGATTCTGTGATTCCAGAAGTATAATGGGATTTTAAATGTTTATAAAAGAGTATAAACCTGGTTTTAGGTTGGAGGAAGTATATATAGATGTAAATTTTATATAGAATAGTTAGCTAGATAGCTAGATAGTAGATAGATAGATAGATAGATAGATAGATAGATAGATAGATAGATATAGAGATATAGAGATATAGAGATGATATAGAGATATAGAGATATAGAGATATAGAGATATAGAGATATAGAGATATAGAGATATAGATATAGATATAGATTAGATATATAGATATAGATATATAGATATAGATTAGATATAGATATAGATATAGATATATAGATATAGGTATAGATATAGATATAGATATAGATATAGATATATAGATATATAGATATATAGATATATAGATATATAGATATAGATATAGATATAGATATAGATATAGATATAGATATATAGATATAGATAGATAGATAGATAGATAGATAGATATAGATATACAGATATAGACATACAGATATAGATAGGGAGACATTTATCTATATACATTATAGCTATATTCGGATATCTATAATGATATATATATATAAATATATGTATAGGTATATAGATAGATACAGATAGATAGATGTATAAATATATAATTTCTATACTATAAAATATGAATATATCATAATTATAATACTAAAAATATATAACTTCTATAATAGATATTTTATAATATAAAAATTTTTATTTATATATCAATAATTTTTTGGGGGCACCTGTGAAGGTGTCACTGCTGGCATATTCTGTGCTCCAAGAGCTGCTGGAGCCTGCTCCTCCTGGCACCAAGTGGAGCAGGATTGGCAGTTCTGGCTGGGTGCTCTGGGCTATGTCCCTGCTGAGTGCTGATGGATCCTGGATTCCCTGGCTTGTGCATCCTGCTGGGAATCCCAGCTACAGAGGGATAACCATGAGGGCCCTGCAGTGTTTGACTGTTTTTTGTTTGAATTCAAGCTCTGAATTGTTCAAAATTATTCAGAACAACCTCATAAGAGTATTCCAGCTCTTTGTTTGCAGGGGAAGAAGAGGTGAAGTGACAAAAATGAGATATTTAGGGTAATGTAGTTTTAGTGCCACAAAGAGGTGAAATTTGTTCTCGTACAGGAGATCTGTTGTTTGATTTAGGATGAATTTATGGCCAATCCATTGAACATCCCAGTTCTGTTTTCCCATTGTGAATCCACTCTCACTGTGTTTGCTGCCTGCAATCAGATTTTACAGTGGCTTTTCACTCTGTCCCTCTCAGCTGGACTCAGGAGGTCTCTGTGATCCCAGAAGCTCCTGGAGCTGCAATCAGAGCAGGCCAGAAGATCAAAGCCACCCCAGATGGGGGAGCAGGGAATTCTGAGCCTGTCTGCCCTGCAAGCAGCTGGGAGCTCTGCTGGGGCACATCTGGGACAGCCCCACCCAGAGCTCCTGGGCTGCAGCTGGGCTCTGCTGAGCCTGGCTGGGCAGGATAAACCTGGAATAACAGGGCTGGATCACATCTGGGACAGCCCCAGAGCTCCTGGTCTGGGATATCCATGGAGAACTGCAGCTGGGCTCTGCTGAGCCTGGCTGGGCAGATAAACCTGGAATAACAGGGCTGGTTTGGAGCTGGAGCACATCTGGGACAGCCCCAGAGCTCCTGGTCTGGGATATCCATGGAGAACTGCAGCTGGGCTCTGCTGCGCCTGGCTGGGCAGATAAACCTGGAATAACAGGGCTGGTTTGGAGCTGGGTCACTCTCCAGGGCTGTTTGTCCCTCTGAACAGTTCAGTGACCTCAGAGACACCCAGTGGTTGGGGTGGTGATGGACTCTTCCAACAGCTTTGGGAGGAGTCATCCTGTGGTCATCTGTGGTCATCCTGTGGTCATATGTGGTCATCTGTGTCCATCCTTGGTGTCCATGGCCACCAGTGACCACCCATGATCATCCAATGTCCATCCTTCATCCTTCCATGGTCATCTGTGGTCATCCATGGTCATCAGTGTCCATCCTTGGTGATGACAGCCACCAATGACCACCCATGGTCATCCAGTGTCCATCCTTTGTCCTTATGTGGTCATCCATGGTCATCTGTGGTTATCCATGGTCATCTGTGTCTATCCTTGGTGTCCATGGCCACCAGTGACCACCCATGGTCATCCAATGTCCATCCTTCATCCTTCCATGGTCATCCATGGTCATCTGTGGTCATCAGTGTCCATGGCCAGCAGTGACCACCCATGGTCATCCAGTGCCCATCCTTCATCCTTCCATGGTCATCCATGGTCATCTCATCATCCATGGTCATCTGTGGTCATCTGTGTCCATCCTTGGTGACCACAGCCACCAGTGACCACCCATGGTCATCTAATGCCCATCCTGCATCCTTCCGTGGTCATCTGTGGTCGTCCATGGCCAACTGTGGTCATCTATGGTCATCCATGGTCATCAGTGTCTATCCTTGGTGACCACAGCCACCAATGACCACCCATGGTCATCCAGTGTCCATCCTTCATCCTTCCGTGGTCATCTGTGGTCATCTCTCGTTATCCATGGTCATCTGTGGTCATCAGTGTCCATCCTTGGTGATGACAGCCACCAGTGACCACCCATGGTCATCCAGTGTCCATCCTTTGGTGCCGATGAGTTCCACCATGTCCCCATCAGCTGAGGGACCGCCTCCCTCCCTCAGGAGCTTGGGAGAACATTGCTCTGCTCCTGGGAATGGAAAACCAGCAGCAGAGCACGTGGGCACCCACTTGGTTACAGCAGCTCCAGAGAAAAATTCAAATTAAGCAAGATTTGATAGCTGGGATCACAATGTGTCAGTGCAGCAGATGTGGAAATTCTGTGGTCAGAAAATCAAAAGCAATTCTGAAAGGGTTTGCAGAATCCAGATCCCTGCAAGAGCCTCCAGGCCCAGTGTCTCTGCACAGCCTCATCAAAGTTCTGGTTTGTTCCATTTCTGGGTGGATTGAAGTGCCACAGGAATAAATCTGACACTTGGACCCAGGTTTGCAGCAGAATCTGGGTTGGAAATATGGTTTTAAATCAGTATGTAAGGTTTGGAGTGAAGTTGAGGCTTCCTCTGTTGTTTACTGTTAATTTATTGATAATTTATTGATAATTGATTGTTATCAATAAATAACAATAAACAAACAATAAATAATTTATTGTTATAAATAAATTAACAATAAACAAACAATAAATGAGCAATAAATTATCAATTATTGATAATTTATTGTTATACTTCATTCATTGTTATTTTATTGTTAATTTAGTGTTATTTTATTGATAATTTATTGATAATTGATTGTTATCAATAAATAACAATAAACAAACAATAAATAATTTATTGTTATAAATAAATTAACAATAAACGAACAATAAATGAGCAATAAATTATCAATTATTGATAATTTATTGTTATAGTTCATTCATTGTTATTTTATTGTTAATTTAGTGTTATTTTATTGATAATTTATTGATAATTTATTGATAATTTATTGATAATTTATTGCAAGGGCCTAGCAAATGTTTCCAGAGCAGGGCAGGTGCTTGCAGAAGTCTCTCACTGCTGAGGCACCTTTTGTTTTTCAGGTTTTTCTGTCCATTTGTAACCAAACCAACCCAGAAACCTGATCTGCCTGTTCTATTTCTAGAACATCATTACCTTACCTTTAATTACTGGGGTTTTTTCCTCTCTCAGCTTTTATCCCAGCAACTTGCAGTTTTCTGGGTAGTATTTATTTTGATAAAGCTGACGGGAGTAGTGACAGGAATAATCAGGAGGGAAACTGGCATGTAAGATTTTAAAACAAATGGATTTATCTCCCCTAATTTCTGAAGTACACAACATGAAATAAATCTGATAATGCAGTATCCTCTGAGCATTTAACACTGCAAACTCTATTATTTCATTCCCTCAATTCATATTTTCAGAAATTATTTTATTTTTAACTGTATGAAGAGCATTCCTGCTGTAAAAGAGGAGAGAGGAGGAAGCTTTCCCTACCTCCTTCTGCCTCCCCCACAGGATAGAAATGTTGTGTACACACACATGGATCTCCATGGAAGCAATGATGAGATCAGTGAGGTCACTGGGTAAATCCAACTTTTCATGGATTCATATTTTGATTGCATTTCAAGTTTTCTGCTCCTCAGTGCGTGAGGGGGAGTTGGGTGATGCCGAAGCTGTGCACAAAATTCTCATGTCAGATGACATAACTGCATGTGGGACATGTGCTCGTTTTTCCTGCCAAATGTTCTTTTCTGATAGTGGGAATTGAGCTGAAAATTCAATTTTCAGCTTTCAATTTTGTTGTTGGGTTTGGAATTATTTAGAATAATGTATATTTTGTTTGTGTTCGCTGAGGGTAGAGTGGGATTGATCAAACTTGAAATGCTGAAATTTGTCTCAGTCTGGGTGAGGTGTCCTTAATAATTCCAATGATTCTTTTTATTGGTATGAGAATCTCTGCTCATCTGAAAATGATCTGTGCTCTCCAATCAGTCACTAAACCCTCCAGCATTTCTGTGATTTCTTTTTCCCCTTGTAGAATTTTTTAAAAAGACCTTCTAACTTTCTTTAATTCAGCTATACCCAGAATCAGGCCACAATCTGAATATTTACCTGTCACATATTTCATCCTGACACATCAATTCCCAACTTAAACATACAGAAATCAGCCTAAAAATCAAATCCAAGGAGTTGGAGTTTTTTGCCCAGTCTTTAGGGGCAGTGTCCCCTCATGATCTGATTTAAAAAGTCAATCCAAATTCCTTCTCCCACAAAATCCCAATTCCATGAAGGTGGAAGGATGGTTCCTCCCCAGTGTGCCCTGCCTGGCCAGCCAGTGGCAATTCCTGAGATAAATGAGAATTGGCTGCTCTGAGGTGAACAGAATTCCAGAATCAGGCCACAATCTGAATATTCACCTATCACATATTTTATCCTGACGCATCAATTCCAAACTCAAACATACAGAAATTAACCTAAAAATAAAAAAAATCAAATCCAAGGAGTTGGAGTTTTTTGCTTAGTTCTCAGGGGCAGTGTCCTCTCATGATCTGATTTGAAAATGTCAATCCAAGTTCCTTCTCCCACCCAAAATCTCAATTCCATGAAATTCCTGGAATAAATGAGAATTAGCTGCTCTGAGATGAACAGAATTCCATATTTCAGCATCTTTAAGCTGTTGGGAAGATTGGTCTGGCCAGGAGGGTGTTGTTCCGTCAGGGGCTGTGAGGAAGCATTGTGAGGATGATGATGGTGAGGATGATAATGCTAAAATAAATATTTATGGATTTCTGGTAGCTGTGGGCTAATTTAACCAGGATGATCCTTGTTTCAAGAGATAATTTAATCTCATGTTTGGAGGTAAAAATGTTCGGTTTTCAGCTGTTTGGAGGGCCTGGAAAGGCCCGGGGTGGCCTTGGGGCAGCCGCGTATCAAAGGACGAGAAGAGGCTTCAGTTCTTTTCTCGGTCTCGGTGTTTATTAATTGTTTATCTAAAAGATTTTCTCTCGGCCCGACAGAGCTCTGCTCAGCAGCCAGCCATGAGCACACTCCCTGCCCTCCGGGCAGTCACCTATCTTTATACCCATAGTTACGTGTACAATATTTATCATTTTTCCCCAATACCATTTATTCTTATTGCCCGGTGCACTTTCAGTAATGACCAATCCCAAAGTGCCACCATCACCACAGAAGATGGAGGAGAAGAAGAAGAAGAAGAAGGACAGGACACGCCCCAATTCCTCCATCTTACTTCTCTAAACCCCCCTGTACAGAAATCCTAAACCCTGTGTCTCACCCTCTAATTAACCAATCCCTTCACCATTCACCCCGGTGAAACCCTCCTGTCCTCATACAGGTGTCGTCTCCTGTGTAGGATCAAAGTCCAGCCACCAGGCACTTCTGGAACATTCCAGGACTCCCGAGCCCCCCAAGGGTGCTCTCGGTGACACCTCAGTCCTGAGGTGCTGAGATCCCACATAAAAACACTGGAGCAGGGTTCTTGGAGGGGCTGGGAAATCTCAGAATGGTTAAAACTCCAAATTGGACAGAACATTCTGGAATTTGGGGTGGTTCTGTGACAGGAGCTGAACCCTGGGGCTCTGGGCCCTGCTTTGGGTGAAGGATGGACAAAAATGATTTCCAGAGGAGTCCTGGGGCTCAGGGATTCTGTTCCTCTTAAAGCACTGAGTGTCCCTTGAGTCCCAGCTTTTATAATCTCCTCATTATTTCTGAGCTCTTCATTCCTGCAGGTCAGTTGTGGAGTTAATCTGCTGCTCGTTTTTAATCAGTAATTACCAAATGTTTGGGTTTTATCACCTGAAAGCTCATTTAGAGGCCTCTGACAGCAGTTCTGCATCACCTGGGGGTTAAAATGATGCAGTGGGACATGGAGAATTCTGGATTTACAGCAAAACAAATACAGAAAATTCATATGTAGGCATGGAAATTCAGGTGTAGAAATGGATTCTGAGATTATTCTGAGATCCATTTATGCATCCAATCCACATTTCCTGTACAAGCCCTGAAAGGAAATTTGCCTTTATATCTGTACTATCAATTTTTGTGCAGATCTTATAAATATGATAAATATAAGCTCAGAGTTGTATTTTTAATATCAAACCTGGGCACATTAAAGGGGGAAGGTGATAGAAGAATTCAAACCTACACTATTCAACACTACAATTTTATTTTCATTTCTCTCAAAGGCTTTCTATCAGATTTAATCATCCTTTTGACAAAATTTCCATTAATTGTGGCTTCCTTCAAGCACACCTTCTCCTTGGACAGCTGCCTGTTGGTGGTAGCAAAATTAAATTAAAAATCCCACCCAAAACAGAAAAATGGCACCATCAAACGTGTTTGGGGGGTGTGTTTATTTATTTGTTTATTTATTTTCCCTCTTGTTTGCAGTTTTTAAGAGCCTGAAGAAAAGGCTTGGTAATAGAAATTAAATAAGATTTTATATTCTTATCAAAGAAAATAATTTAAAAGTCTCCTCTTAGAGGTTTTGCAGCAGTGCTGTGCCCTGAAAAAATGCAATTTTCAGCCCAAAAACAGGAGAAAATGTGGTTTGTGTTTGCTGCTGCTGTGCTTTGGGACTTTTCTTCCCTCATAAAAAAGGAACAATGGAAGGAAATCTGTCTGGGGCACTTTTATACCAGAAAAACCCCCGTGTGCATTTTTGTTTGTTTCTTTTTTTTTTTTTTTGTATTGTTTTGTTAGTTGTTAGTGGTGACCAAAAAAATCCTTTTTGTGAATGTTCTCATGTCATTTTCTGTGAATACCTGGGAAAACTGCTCTGAACCCAGGAGGGATAAATCAGTGCTTGGTGCTACTGCTTGGAACTGGGGATATTAAAAATACTTTCTAGCTAAAGGTTTATTTGTAAATAAATCTTTTCTGTGCTGTTTAATTGCCTTTTTTCTGTTTTGCTCTAAAAAACAGCTTTCAAAGCCCTTCAGGTACCAGTTCTAGAAGATATTTAAGCTTTAAGGTCCCTTCCAACCTAAATTCTGTGCTTTTAAATGTTGTACATGTATTTAAAAAAATTATACAAGAGGAACCTGTAGACGAGTTTCTGTTTGCTGAGATTGAAATGAGAATCCCCATCACGCTCACCTTGCAAGCTGGGGCTGTGGGCTGAAAATACAGAATTTTGGAAAGGCTGGAAGGGCAAAACAAGCAGCAGTCAGGGCCACCAGCACTGAAAAACACCAAAAAAAGGTGCAAGGTTGATAGACTTGATTTTATTGCAAGACAGTGAAGGGAAGGCTGGGGAGCAGAGACAGAAAAATAGAATTTATGGGGGTACAAGGGAGGCCAGGGGTTTGTCAACCAGGATAGGGCCGCTGTGTGCAGGGAGAAATTATCCACCCTTTTCTGCACCTGCTGCTTAAATAAAGAGCTTGAAGAAAGAAATGCGGTTTTATAAGCCTTTTATTTTTAGGTTAATTTCTGTGTGTTTAGGTTTGGAATCGATGTGTCAGGATGAAACATGTGGTAGGTAAATATCCAGATTGTGGCCTGATTCTGGGTATGGCTGAATTAGAGGAAATTAGAAGGTCTTTATTTAAAAAAACTTGGGGGTATGAGGTAGGATGAGATCTTGTAGTGGGAACAGAAGTGCATCCTTGCTGGATGCATTCTGCAGCTGCAGGCAGCCAGAGAAACCATAAAATGGGAAAACAACAAAGCCTGCCTGGGTGAGCAGCAGTTCTGGAGCTGTGGGTGTGCAAGTTCAGTTTGCAGGTACCAGGTGTTCTGTGCTGGGGAGGAAATGCACGACTCAGCTCCACTGGGTTTATTGGAAGAGCAGTCTGGAAAATCAATCCATCTGTGGGAATTGGGGGCTTTCCCCTCCTCATTCTTCCTATTATTCATTATTCAGTATTTTCCTGTTATTTCTTCCTTCTTTTCTTTCTTTTCTTTCCTTCCTTCCTTCCTTCCTTCCTTCCTTCCTTCCTTCCTTCCTTCCTTCCTTCCTTCCTTCCTTCCTTCCTTCCTTCCTTCCTTCCTTCCTTCCTTCCTTCCTTCCTTCCTTCCTTCCGCCACTTCCTTCCTTCCGCCACTTCCTTCCTTCCGCCACTTCCTTCCTTCCGCCACTTCCTACCTTCCTTCCGCCACTTCCTTCCTTCCGCCACTTCCTTCCTTC
>NC_133830.1:18990000-19017500 GCF_047830755.1 Zonotrichia albicollis
CTTCTCCAGACCAAGAAGTCTCAGATTCCTCATGTCTTTCTAAAAAATGCAATTAAAAAATCAAGAGATCTTATATTGGCAGCTCACTTCTGGTTAGAGGTATCCTCTCTTTTGAACGGGAAAAAAAACTAAAATGAATAAATGAAAAGAAGCTGCAATGATTTTACCAAAACAGCAAACTCTCAAAGATTAACAAGAAACCAGATGAATGCTTTGAGACCTCCACCTTGAGCCATGTTCAGCACTTTTAAAAGTAAAATCTACTGACAGTCTGAACTCTGGATTTACCCTGTTACACCTAGCACACCTGTCTCCAACAAACACTAAGGAATGTGGCAGAGAAAATACTGTAAATATGCTTTCCATCATGGAAAAAGATAAGCAGGGAGGCTGGGGACAAGGAAGGAATTCAGGTTTTCTCCCACCTCAGGAAAAGGTGAGAGCTTTAGTTATAACCAAATACAAGAGATGGCAATGAAGCACTGCAATGGATAATGTTACATGAAAAAAAAAAAAGAGAAAATTGATGGGGAAATTTCATTTACAGAATGAAAACCCAAAGCATTTTTACAGTAAAATCAGCAAGAAGAAAAAGAAATCTCATGCATAAATCAAGAAGAGACAGCACAGCATAAAACAAGTGTGATGGGCTGAAGAAGCAGGTGCAGTATTTCTATCTGCCACCACAGCAATAGTTATAAAGCAGGAAAATTACTTATTTTTCATGACAGATAAAGAGACACATGACAAAAAAATCAGTAAAAACATCTGCTAGCAGAACTGGCAAACACAAGGGTTTAAGGAATGAGTTGTCAAAATTTAAATCTGCACAGATTTAGTGCAGATGTGAGATTCAATGAAATCTGACTGGAATTGTTCAATGAGACAATGGCAGAGCAGAGGGAGAGGACAATCCCTGAGTCCTGCAGGAATTTCCTGCCTGCAGGATTTGCACCTGAGCTGCTCTGAGGAGCACAAGGAGCAAGGCCAGCACACAAATTCATCACTCATCACACCTCAGTGTCAAAGCACTGCCTTGGAAAGGTTCTGCCCCAAACTTACTCCTAAATGCACCAAGAACCAGCACAAAAGCTTCAGGTTTTGGTCAATTCTGAACTATGATTGATGATTTTACAAAATACACCTTGTATTTAAGGTAAGGAAATCCCAAATGTGAAACATTTCAGCAGCCACACCATGGATTGATGATTTTACAAAACACACCTTGTATTTAAGGTAAGGAAATCCCAAATGTGAAACATTTCAGCAGCCACACCATGGATTGATGATTTTACAAAATACACCTTGTATTTAAGGTAAGGAAATCCCAAATGTCAGACATTTCAGCAGCCACACCGTGGATTGATGATTTTACAAAATACACCTTGTATTTAAGGTAAGGAAATCCCAAATGTCAGACATTTCAGCAGCCACACATCCCCACTGGATACCTGTGCCATTGAACCCCCCCTGTGTCACTGTCAGGGCATTCTTGCTGTTTGCTCCTGCATCCACCACAAATATTTGGATAGATACAGCATTTCATCACTGTTAATTTACTCCCAGAAACAAATATTAATTTCCTATAGTGTGTAGGAATACAAAATAAAATTTAGTCAACATCAGCTGGTCTTTTAGAAATTAAGACAAAAAACTGATTTCTGGGCTACACTGTTAATCCCAATCTTTAAAACTCACACTGCCTGTTTAAGGTCTCCACATGAGAAACTGAGAAAGACCAAATAATCAATATACAAAGGAACCTAAAATTTAAAAAAATAAAAACTCTGCCAGATATAAAATATTGAAGAAAACCTGAAAGACTCTCTTGTAGTCACAGTTTTGTGCTGACAAAAGAAAAAATATTTTTCACTGTACGACAGTTTTAGTGTCAATCTGCCCAATTTTACTGAACATTTTCTTCAGCACATACAGCACTTTGTAACAGAAAATTATTCCAGGTACTGTCCTGTAATTGAACATCACAAGGGCAGATCTTACTGGAATAGGTAAAAATAGCAGCAGGGAGCATGCCAAAGGACAGTCTTTCCACTCCAGGGGCAGAGCTTACATTGCAACATCAGCTGGCTCTCTTTTTATAACCTCTGCATGGCCAGGCAGCTTCAAAGGCTGCAGGAACCCACGAGTGAGCTGTGCCTGTCTGTGAGCTGGAATCCATGCCCTGCACCACAGCAGCTCTCTACCTGCTCCAAAGCACCCAGGGATGATGCCACTCAGAATTCTGTGTATTTCTTGTCAAATGGCAGCACTAAATTAAAGCCTTGCACACTGGAAGCTCCTCCATTTACCCCATTCTCCAAACCCACTCCTCCAGAACTGCTTTTACCCCATTTCTGCAGCCAGCCCTGAACCCTCTATGGGGTTTTGCCACGTTCCCACACAAAATCAGAGCCCCCCAAGCTGAGCACTGTGAGCCCAGGGATCACTCCAAATGCTGTTTTAGCACACAGACTGTGCCCCAGAGCTCCTTTTAGCCCATTTCTGCAGCCAGCCCTGAACCCTCTGTGGGGTTTTGCCACATTCCCACACAAAGATGAGAGCCCCCCAAGCTGAGCACTGTGAGCCCAGGGATCACTCCAAATGCTGTTTTAGCACACAGACTCTGCCCCACAGAGTCCAAACCCACCCCTCCAGAACTGCTTTTACCCCATTTCTGCAGCCTGAACAAGCCCTCCCCAGCCCTGAACCCTCTGTGGGTTTTGCCACGTTCCCACACAAAGATCAGAGCGCCCCAAGCTGAGCACCGTGAGCCCAGGGATCACACCAAATGCTGTTTTAGCACACAGACCCTGCCCCACAGAGTCCAAATCCAGCCCTCCAGAACTTCTTTTAGCCCATTTCTGCAGCCTGAACAAGGCCTCCCCAGCCCTGAGCCCTCTGTGGGGTTTTGCCACGTTCCCACACAAAGATGAGAGCCCCCCAAGCTGAGCACTGTGAGCCCAGGGATCACACCAAATGCAGTTTTAGCACACAGACTCTGCCCCAGAGCTCCTTTTACCCCATTTCTGCAGCCAGCCTGAGCCCTCTGTGGGGTTTAGCCACATTCCCACACATAGATCAGAGCCCCCCAAGCTGAGCACCGTGAGCCCAGGGATCGCTCCAAATGCTGTTTTAGCACACAGACCCTGCCCCACAGAGTCCAAACCCACCCCTCCAGAACTCCTTTTACCCCATTTCTGCAGCCAGCCTGAGCCCTCTGTGGGTTTTGCCATGTTCCCACACAAAGATCAGAGCCCCCCAAGCTGAGCACTGTGAGCCCAGGGATCACTCCAAATGCTGTTTTAGCACACAGACTCTGCCCCACAGAGCCCAAATCCACCCCTCCAGAACTGCTTTTACCCCATTTCTGCAGCCTGAACAAGCCCTCCCCAGCCCTGAGCCCTCTGTGGGTTTTGCCACATTCCCACACAAAGATCAGAGCCCCCAAGCTGAGCACTGTGAGCCCAGGGATCACTCCAAATGCTGTTTTAGCACACAGACTCTCCCCACAGCCAGCCTGGCTTGCAGCTGACCCAAAGCTCTCAGCTCTCTAATTATGCACCAGGGAAAGCTGCACCTCCCACCCCAGCACCACAAACAGGTTCCTGCCTGCTCCTCCTCCCCAGCATGGATTGGACACAGCTCCCAAAGCCATTGCAGGCACAGGGAGAGGGAGGAAAGGCTGGGAACAGCAGCTCTCTGAGCTGCACAGGTGCTCTCACACTTTTCTGCCTCAATTGAAGAAAACTGAGTGATCATCATCCTTAAACCTGCCAGCCCTGGAATAATCAGAGATGTTTGTTGCACTGTGTGCTTGTTTCAAAAACATCAGCCTCATGCAAAATCAAAAGTAAAGACAGTTTAAACACTTCAGCCATACTTTGAATGCATGAATTTTATAATGCAAATTTCACCAACAAACAAAACTCAAACACATCAAATTACAACACAAAAACTGAAAAAAAAAATTTTAATGGAGTTATGCAATAGATTGGACCTGAAGGAATTCAATTGCTATCAGAAATCATCAAAATAAGGCAAATATTAACCCACCAACAGCCTTGGAATCAGCAATTACCAGGTAAATTCTGAACTTCGGTAATTGAAAGAAAATATCTTCTTGCCTGTGAAGGTGGAGTCACATCCTGTGCCAACTTTCAGAGAAACTTCATAACAAAGTTTCTAAAGTAAAGTTTAAACAACCCCAAGTTCCCATGTGTCAAAATACACCTTTGCAAGTGAAAGCTGCACAGGCAATTACAGGCACTCTTACCTCCACATTAAGTGGAATTAAAATCCACTTTAGTTTCTCTTTTACAAGAAACTTTTAATAGTGTACTTTCTATGGTAATGATTTGGAAACAATATAAATAGCATTTTTTGGGTAGCAATAAATTAGGAATTAAAAAAAAAATTAAAGTATGATTAACCAGTATTTTTGATTATTTTTTTTTTCCCCAGCAACACTTCCAGTGTTATGGTCCTCCCTACAACTGCTTTGCTTTGCAGGATTCTTCCTCTGTGTACAATTTCTGCAACAATTCCATGCAAACAAAAGGGATACACACATCTTCACCTCCCTCCTTCAGTTTCACCAAAAAACTCCCATGTAAAATCTCACGTTTCTTATACATAAAGAAAATCTGAATAAAGAAAAAAGAATGATAATTTAGACATCTCTGCCACAGGTAGCAAGTGAGTAAAGAGAGCAGTGCCTTTTGTGGTGTGCTAATAGACTGAAAAGCCACTATAAAATACTGACAGTATGACCAGACTTTGAGCAAACACTCTTAAATGGCTGAGAACAAGAAAAAGGAATATGCAAAAGCCAGCAGAAATTACTGGTAGAGCTGACAGGGACATACATTGGAAGCAGACTAAAAAGACATTAGAGAAAAAGGAAAATTGGCCATATTTAAAATATTAAATATTTCACTAAATTGTATTGTTTAAAATATTAAAAGAATAATGGTTAAATTGTTTCAATAGAATATCTTAAATGTTTTCCCTTATGAAAGCATTAGAGACATCTTTCTTCTAGTTCTGCACTATCCTGCACCTCCCTCTTGGTAATCTGTCAACTCAGAGTTCCAAAAATCCCCACTTTCAGAACTCCAGCTTGTTCTATGGTGACATTTATGTAACAGAAACCTCTGCTGGGGGCCCAGAGCCATTCCTTAGCGCCTGAACCTCTGAGGCAGCTTTAATTAACGCAGTTAACCCACGGCACACCCAGGGGCGAGTTAGGGAAGCAATGTCCCGGCTCTGAACTAAAAATACCCAATGGCTCATGGGCACTGCGATCCTGGCGGCCCATGGGAACGGCCCGGGCTGCAAAACCCCTGCGGCAGCTGCTGCACAACCAGGGGAAACACAAACCGAGCTGAACCTGAGGGAAAACTGCAGCACCGGTGATCCAGGCTCAGAGAGACACGGCAGGGGAAACACGGCAGGTACAATCTGAGCTGAACCTGAGGGAAAACTGCAGCTCCCGGTGATGCAAACACAGGCACAACACGGGCTGAGAGCCCACAGCTGTGAGGGGAAACACGGCAGGTACAAACTGAGCTAAACCTGAGGGAAAACTGCACAGCGCCCGGTGATCCAGACACAGGCACAACACGGGCTGAGAGCCCACAGCTGTGAGGGAAACCATGGTAGGTACAAACTGAGCCAAACCTGAGGGAAAACTGCAGTGCCCGGTAAACCAGGCACAGCACAGAGGGAGAGGCTGAGAGAGACACGGGAGGGGAAACCACAGCAGGTACAAACCGAGCTAAACCTGAGGGAAAACTGCACACAGCCCGGTGACACAGGCACAGCACAGAGGGACAGGCTGAGAGCCCACAGCTGTGAGGGGAACCACGGCAGGTACAAACTGAGCCGAACCTGAGGGAAAACTGCTGTGCCCAGTGATCCAGACACAGCACAGAGGGAGAGGCTGAGAGAGACACGGGAGGGGAAACCACGGCAGGTACAAACTGAGCTAAACCTGAGATAGAGGGAAAAGTGCAGCGCCCGGTGATCCAGGCACAACACAGAGGGAGAGGGTGAAAGCCACACGGGAGGGGAAACCACGGCAGGTACAAACTGAGAGGGAAAACTGCAGCACCTGGTGATCCAGGCACAACACGGAGAGAGAGGCTGAGAGCCCACAACAGTGAGGGGCAGAGCCACGGCAGGAACAAACTGAGCTAACCCTGAGAGGGAAACTGCAGTGCCCGGTGACACAGGCACAGCGCAGAGGGACAGGCTGAGAGCCCACAACTGTGAGGGGAAACCACAGCAGGTACAAACCGAGCTGAACCCGAGAGGGAAAACAGCAGCACCCGGTGACACAGGCACGGCACAGAGGGAGACGCTGAGAGAGACACGGGAGGGGAAACCACGGCAGGTACAAACTGTGCTAAACCTGAGATGAAGCAGAAACTGCAGTACCCAGCGATCCACGCACAGCACGGAGGGTGAGGCTGAGAGCCCCCAACTGTGAGGGAAACCACGGCAGGTACAAACTGAGCTGAACCTGAGGGAAAATTGCAGCACCCGGTGACCCAGGCACAACACAGGCTGAGAGCCCACAACTGTGAGGGAAACCACGGCATGTAAAAACCGAGCTGAACCCGACAGGAAAACTGCAGCGCCGGTGAGCCAGGCACAGCGCAGAGGGAGGGGCTCGGAGGGCGGAGCTGGACACAAGGTCCCACCACAGCCAGGGCCAAACACGGCACGGGTGTCACAGTCACCACCTGCACTCGGGGTTTGAGGGCGATTCTGCCTCAAGTGAACACTCTGATTTAACCGTGCTGCTGCTCTCCTCTGCTCCCTTGCTCCAGAGAAATGACACCTGCACACAAACCCCGCAATGGCCACCCTGCTGTGCCACACAAACCCGGAGTTCTGCTGCTAAAATCTCTCATTTCAATCACATGGACTACATCACTTCAATAGGATACTTATAAACATGCTATTTATTAATGATCAGTTCTAATTCCTAGCTCTGAAAATGCTTTTCTCTTTTACAAATTACTCCAGAGCAGCACTTTGTTTATCCTCATCTGCTGTGTGCACTGCAGCATTTCAGTACACAAATGGCCATATTCTATTAAACTGTAAAAGGTCAGTACACAGTGCTGCAATAAAATCAACTCTGTGTAAAACAGATGACATTTATAGTACAAACACAATATTCAAGTCACTAAAGGAATAAACGTGAGCCAGCTGCTTTTCAAAGCAAAAGCGTTGTTTACAAAAAAACAGCGCACGCAGCAAGAGCCAGCAGAGCTCGGAGAATTCTTCACAGAACTCGGGCCAAAAGAGACTTTCTCTTCAGAAAAAATAAGAACATCACTAAACATGGGTTACTATACAGAATAAATTGTAACTGCTTCATGCTGTCTCAAAAGCCATGAGCTAATGAATGCTCATGGCTAAAATACCTTGGTAATTTGTCATAAATTCTGAATTTTTAGCCAAGTCCCTACTGTTACATCAATTCCTCTTCCAATTAATTTGTAAAGCTGACCAAATATTTCCACAACCTTATTCAATACACAGTGGATGTATTTCATACTAGAAAACACCAAAGAGTTTTGCATAAGCAATTACACAAAATCAATACAATGTAGATGTAAACATGTCTGTTTACAAATTAAACTTTTGTAAAACTTACTGAAATCATGCTTCAATCACACTACTTGGTAAATCACAAGTTTTCATCTTGTTCTGATGACTTTTGTTGCTTCCCCAAATAAAGATCACTAACTTATGCAATTTAATGATTATAAACAGAACTCTAAATACTGTTTTTCACTGCATACTTTTTAGGTTTCTGTGCTTCTAATTTAGAAGATGGTCTAGGAATTTATTTCTGCCAGCACAATCATCCTGTCCAAGCACTCATTTGCACACAGAGGCCAAACACTCATTTGTTTCCTGAACTGCCACAAAAGTTTTGGAAATGCAGCTGCACAAATCCCATTATCCTCGTGCCCTGGGCACCTGGTGGCACCAACTGCCCTGCCTCTCCTGCAGCAATTCCTGGGCATTTCCCATTCTTAAAGTTAGGCAGGGGCACAAAGAACGGGACATTCCCACAGGATACAGAAATAGGAAGCTGAGGCGTGGGGGAATTCCCTGCTCTCCATCAGCCAGGGCATCCCAGCAGGAGCACATCAGCCCCAGGAGGAGCCCAGAGCCACGGAAATCCCTCCCTCCGTCTGTCCGTCTGTCCCTCTGGGAGGCAGGAGCAGAGCGGCGACAGCACGGGAAGGGGAGGAGCAGAACCGCGGGGTGTGGAAGGAGAGGAGCAGCAGAGGGGGGAGCTGCAGGTGTGACACAGGTGTGACACAGGTGTGACACAGGTGTGACACACAGAACCCCTCTGGCACCACAGGAGAGCACAAACGAACTCGGCTGTGAGCACAGACCCAAACACCAACCTGCACTCAGCTGCCCGACTTCATTTGCTCTACGAACTTAATTAGCAAAATAAAAACCATTTAAACATCCTGAATCCACAACATCAACTCCTGCACTGAATCTTGACTGAAGGCTCTTTAATATAAAATAATTCCACCTAACAGCTTTTGCTTCCCATCTCCTACGGGAGCTTGGAAACCAACAGCTCTGAATTTAAGGAAAACGTGGTTTCCTTCTCAACTCCTGCTTTTCCAAGAGCACAAAGAGCCACATAAATAATCTGGAGGGGAGGAGATGTCCCAGAAGGAATTACTGCTGATGTAGCGTACAAGAAGTGCTGAGCAATGATTTCCGTGGGTCGTGTTTGTGGTTCACAAAATGAGCTCCTTTAATAAGATAGAGTAAGTCCAGCCCTGAGACAGCAGTGACTTCATACATCATTTGAACAGAATGCACTCTTGGTTAAGAATAAAAAATGGAAAAGGAATTAAACTGAAAAAAATAAGGTTTAGCTCTTCTTTGGAAAAAAAAAAAGGCTTTTTTCTTGCTACTTTTAGCTTTTCCCTCAAAGCAGGTTAATCTGCAATGTTGCACAATAAATAGTCCTGACAATATTAATAGCAACAAACCATATGAAAAGCACATTGCAGGACTCTGAAAGCATCACTGCCCAACCCAACGATGCTACTTCACTTCTGATTTAATAATCCAAGATTAAATTGCTTACTGCATTAATCAGTCACCATATTCATTTCATGAGCACACACAGAGATCCCTACATCTCTCATGATTAATTGCAGCCTCAGGGTTTGCCTGCAGAAAATTCTCATTAAGACAAACCAAACTAAAGCCACTTCCATTCTGAGTGGGTGTCCCCAGAAGAGATTTAAGAGAATTGCCTGGAATTAACTCTCACATTCATCAACTCAGCCTCTCCTTCTGCACCAACACTGCAGACACAGCCTGAAGAATAAGCAAGCCCGTTCCATTTTGGAACAATGCAGGGATCCTTCAGGCAATAGCTGCAGATGAGTTCTTCTGAAGCATTAAAATAAAAAACACTTTCAGATACTTTAAGCTGGCTTCAGTTTTGGAAATACTCTGAGTTTTACACCACTGCAGATCCTTCTGGTTCTGCACACCTACAAGCTGCAGCTGGAACACAAACTGTGCTGCAGCAATCCCACTGCAACTGGTTCTGCAGTCCCTGCATCTCTGGCTGGCACTCCAAGGCTAAGAAGGGAAGCAATTCTGCACAAGTCCTTTGGCCTGCTAGCCTGTCACAGGCGAGGTGACAGCAGTGGGACAGGCAGGTTACGGTGTGTGCAGGCTGGAGAGAAAGAGAGGCACAAACAGGACAGGGCTGGAGCTGCTCCTGCACAGCACCACTGCTGCAGGCAGGGCTGAACAGCTGACAAGGACTCAGAGCAATCTCACCCCTGTCTGCAAATGTCTAACGGATTTTAACTTGCAAAAAATGATCCAGCAAGCAATTCAGAGCAAAGAGTGCCCAAGCAGAAAGAATTCAATTGTGCTGCTACACCTAAAGGTGTTTTCTACTCCCAGTTCAGCAGACTATGGATGACACTAACAGGAGGGTCAGGCTGGAAGCATAGGAGGGACAAAGCCACAGCATCACAGCGGGGACCCGGGGAGAGCAGGACAGCACAGCCCTGGCTGTGGGCAGGGCACGGCTCCAGCTGTGCGGGATCCTCATCCCACTGCCCATCCTCCTCATCCTCCCTGCACAGGGCACGGCTCCAGGGCTGCAGGACCCTCATCCCACTGCCCATCCTTCCTGCACAGGGCACGGCTCCAGCTGTGCGGGACCCTCATCCCACTGCCCATCCTCCTCATCCTCCCTGCACAGGGCATGCCTCCAGGGCTGCGGGATGCTCATCCCACTGCTCATCCTAAGCGGGATGCCCACTCGCACTCTCCTGCACAGGGCACAGCCCCAGCAGTGCGGGATGCCCGCTGTTCACCCTCCTGCACAGGGCACAGCCCCAGCAGTGCGGGATGCCCGCTGTTCACCCTCCTGCACACAGCACAGCCCCAGCAGTGCAGGATGCCCGCTGTTCATCCTCCTGCACAGGGCACAGCCCCAGCAGTGCGGGATGCCCGCTGTTCACTCCCCTTTCAGAGGACACGGCCCCAGCGTTGCGGGCTGCTCCCCCACCCTCGCGGCTCCGCGCTGGCGCTGACAGGCGGCGGCCACGACCCAGCCCCGCTCCCCCCGACCCTCGGGCACCCTCGCCCCGCCCCGGCCCTCACGGCACCGATCCCCCCGGCCCTGCCCGGGCAATCCGGCCGCGAAGCTCCGCAGGCCTGAAGCCGTCCGGTTCTCCTCGTCCTCCCCAATGTCCGCCGGGGCCGAGCGGCCGAGGCGGCGGCCAGGTCAGCGCGCCCGGGGCCGAGCCCGGAGCGGCGCCAGCGCGGAACGCAGCGCCGCAAAGAGAGGAAATACGGGGAACGGTTCTCCCGCTCGGCCCTGGCACTCTCCAGCCACCCGTACCTGTGTCCCGGGCCCCCGGCGGGTCCCCCGCGCCCCGGTGCCGCCCGGCGCCGCTCGTTCCGCGCCTCAGAGAAAATGGCGGCCCCGCGCCCAGGCAGACATTTATCCCCGCCCATCGCCCGCTCGGCGCTCGACGCCGTCCCTGCGCCCGCCTGCCCGGCCGCTCCCGCCTCCCCGCCTGGCGCAGGAGCGCCGAGCCCTGGATCGGCCCGCTCCGCTCCGCCCCGCCGCCATTTGGGAGCGGCTGAGGCGCCACGGGCTCGGCGGCGGCAGGAGGGAGGGAAGGAATGAGGGAAGGAGGCGATCCCGGCGCCGCCGCCGCGCCTCCAGCCCTGCCCGCAACCCGGCCTGCGAGAGCGGCATGAGCGCTGCCGCCGCGCCGGTGCAGCGGCAGAGCCGGCTCCCCTCAGGGCCGCCTCACAGGCACCCCCGCCCTCAGCTGCCGAGCCGGCCCGCAGCGCTGCCTCGGTCGAGCCCTCGGTAGATTGACAATTAATTTGTAATTTGACAATTAATTAGTCAATGAAGCAGCCTCGGTGGTCGGGTCCGGTGCAGCAGAGCGGAGCCCTGAGCTGTGGCCGGGCAGCGCTGCCTTACCTGGGCTGAGCCAGCCCTGCCCGCTCCTACCTGCGCTCAGCGGAGCCCGGCTCTGTACCGAGCAGGCAGCGATTCCCAAGGGGCGGTACGAGCTCAGGGGTGGGGTGTGAGCTGCTGGGAAAGGTATCTGGGGAGAAATAAAAAAATAAATAAAAAGAAATAGCGTGCAAGCTCTGTTCCTGGAGGAGACGGGGACCAGCTGTGAGGCTGCAGTCCCTGTGTGACTCCGCACAGCCTCCATGGGAAAGCGGGGGTACCAAAGGGCTCTGCTCGCTCTCAACTCATTTTAGCTTTGAAAACATACAGAACTGTACATCAAAATAATAAATTACCACCCCAAAATCCAGTTTCTAAGGGTAGCCGTTTCAAAGGAAAACGTTTCTCCTAGAAGTGTTTTTAAGGAGCATTACACGTTTGCATTTACAGTCATGTAAGTTACATTAATTGTTAATTAAATAAGCGTTACTCTAAAAAAGAGCCTCCAGCAAAATTCTCTGCCTTATTTTGGATTTCTCTACGGAAGAAAGTTGTGATATAAACCGAAACCTGAGTTCAGCTAAAGTCAGTTAACCTCAGAGAGGCATAGCAAGAAAGCAGCACTGTTGGGTTTGCCTCTCCTGAGCAACAAATAAGAAAAAATCCCAAAATTCAAGAGAGTTCTTAGGTGCTGGTGCCTCCTACGAAGAGGTGTGGTTCCAAGGAATAGGGGATTGGAATGGGGATGGCAACCAGGAGCTCTGGAGGGCTGAAACAAATTTTCCATGTCTCCAAAATGCTGTGATTCCCACCTGTTCTGAAATTTACCACTGATTTCAGTGTAACAATGCCTTCAATTTACAGGATATTGCTAAAAGAGATATTTAAGCTTTTATAGCACCTTTTACAAGACAAACCACGCTGAGATTCCAGCTATTAAGAAAAGACCTTACTCTCTAATTTTCCTCTTCCCCATTGCCATCAGCTCAGACCTACCAGGAAACCAAATCCAGACTGAGGTGGTATCCGCTGAGGGCAAAATTTAAAATCTAAATCATTCTTTACAAGTTCTTACAGAGTAACATCTCAATGCCACATTCCAACTGAAGAAGAGCCATGATGCACAGATCCAGTTTATTTATACAACTTGAACAGGAATCATATCCATGTATCTGACTGCAAAACTCAGCCCAGTAGGAAAAAAATCCCAAAATCCACTCAAAGCAGTGTGTACAATAAATATTCACATGGCTTTAGACTCAGCATGTCCATGTAATATGGTAGAGTAGTACAGATTTTAGCAAAATATGCAAAAGGATCTTTAAATACTGTAATATAAAATATAAACACCATGAGGAGCTTGAAAAAGCAGGAAAGGAGGGAAAACCACCTCACAAAGAGCAGGTTTTGCCAAGGACCTTTCAGAAAGTTTTAAACTCCTTTTAAAAGAGCAGAACAGTGAAGGTGTGTAGTCATGGAGCAAATAAACACAGATCTGGAGGAAGGCAAGCCAGATTTCAGAGTTAAACAATGCAGCACATGCAAAGGAAGACAATAATTGCAAGAAAGAAACAGAAAAGCAACCAGGGAAACTGAAACATTACAGCACTGGAGCAGAAGGGAAACAAAAACTGAACAGACTTTGCAAAATAAACTGAAAATTATCAGCATTCTTGCCCAGGCTGATGTGGGTGAGGTGTTTGAAGTGTGAATATCCAGGCACACAATCAGCTCTTGCACTTTCACATCTGCAGGATTCCTACCTGTACAAACAGCAGTGATCGGAGGAGAATGAAAACCCCTGGGCTTCAGGCTGTGACAAAATCCTGGGGATTCATTCATTCCCTCTCCTCCTGTGGGTCTGTCACACAGGCAAAGCCACCTCAGCCCCTCATGGCAGGGATGCTCCATCCCCAGCTTTGAGAAGAGTTTTCACCCTGCCTGCTGGAAAGGAGCACGGAAAAATTCCTTATTTTTGGTGATTCCATTTGCTGTGTGCAATATTCCTGTGCTCCCATTCTTTACTTGGGGATTCTCCAAAAATATCAAATGTTTAAGTGCCACCACATCACCTTAATTCTGTCCTTAATGCCTCTAAGCCTCAGAAGAATGAGCAGCAACAATTAGGAGTGGAATGCTGGCTGGGAAAAAGAAGAAATGCATATACACACTTTATTATTATGGAATTTTGTGTATCAAATCTTCCTCCCTCCCTCCTCAAGCCAAGGATTGCTGTGGACAAACTTTGCCATTTTATCCAGCCACAGTCCAAGCTCTGTCCTTCTGCAAGGTTTGATTATGCTACAAATTATCCTCTAACTCCTCAATAAGGTTTGGGTTTTTTTGTTGTTTTGTTTGTTTGTTTTTAATTACTTAGGAAAAAGTTTAGGTCAGATTAGACACAAAAGAACTCCAGCATACAGAGCCCATGAAGAAAGTGCCTCGAACAAATCAAGCATGAGCAACCTAAAAGAGAAGCCAAATAAGGCATCTCTTATGTGTATGATGATGCAGAAACTATTTATATTTTATCATCCAGCTGAAAGGCTTTATTATTTCCCTGTGTCACTAAAGTGTTCAAAGGAGTAGAAATATAATTTTTAGTTTGGGTTTTTCATGCATTGAGAATTTAAATTGCATAAATTACCTTACAACAACAGGACACCTCATATATGAAGCTGTTACCAGTGCAGTTAACTTGTTTTGCTGAAATGAAAACTATGATTTTTGTTGCTTTGTCCTGAATAAATCATCAATTTTTTACTTTGTTCATATCCAGCCAAAGGTGGTTACTGTTGGGGTCCAGCAGCTTTTCTGCCAAATCTTGGAAGCCAAATCTCTCTCTTCCATGTGAAAATAGAAAAACAACCAAGAACCATTATAAAACTATAATCTCCTTACTATAATCTATTAGATGTTCCTACTTGTATGGTTCTTGGGTGTCTTTCTATAAAATTAACAATAAATATGTTGGATGAAAATATCAGTTATGTAGATTTTCAATACCAGTTTATGTGGGAGCACTTCAGAGTATAAATTGAAACAGCTTTTCATTAAGCCTTGCAGTAATTAAATTATTCTGAGAGTGCAGCTCTACGAACAGTAAACAACAATCTCCTACTGAAAAAACAAAGTTACAGCAGCCCTTCCTCACTGATAATTTTACATTTGGATTCTCTTTTGCAGCACTTCTGCCCAAGATTTCCCTTTCTCCTGGTGTGAAACCCGAGCTGCCCAGTGCAGGTCCTGCTCCCAGCCAATTCTCCCATCACCCAGCCAATCCTCGGGGTCCTCTGCTGTTCCACACCTCGTTTGCACAGATAACTGAGAAAAGGCAAACAGAAAATATCCCTAAAGGCACGTGGCTTCAAAGCGCTCCCTCCCCGTTGGGTCTGACAGGTACAAATTTATTTTATCTGGTGACTATAACTGGTTTTTCCCCATGGTGGGGAATGTGTTGGAGGAATAGCAGTTAAATTCCAGATGATTTTGGAAAGGACTGAGAGCCTGGGTAAATCTCCTTTCAGAACATAGGAAGTTTCAAAGAGCACAAGACAAATGCACCAGATCAGCTGGGGTAGCACTGGATACTGAGAATATCAAAGCATGAAAATAATTTCAGAATAATATTTCATAAATTTAATGTGGAGATGCTAAACTGATGAGTGCCACCTGCACAGGGAATAAAAACCCAGTCTGAATAAGCATTATTTGAGCTCCAAAAAGAGGACACATTTTTTAAAAACTAAAAATCTAGGCTATAATTTGTGTCTATTTGAACAGTCATTCCTACTGCAGAGACAATAAATACAGCACTTTGATTTACACGTGTATTCTATTTTTGAAACCTAACCAAACTGGTTTATTTGGTTTATTTTGACTTTCTGAAAAAGCCTAACCACAACAAAATCTCTTCAGAGCTAGGTACTACAGTTTAAAAATAACAAAGCATAAATAGCTCTTTCCTGACAAACATTTTTAGAGCCCAGCCTGAGCACAGAATGAAAACTCTTCTTCAGCAGCGCAGTTACACCTGATAGAGAGCCACATAAAGGATTTATCACCTGATTCAGCGTGACATTAAGCTGCGCATTGACAATTTCTCATGGCCACTGAACACCACTCAATGCTTAGTTTCTCCCCAAGCAGAAGGATTACAGCTGTTCATTGTAGTAAGGTAAAGGGTGACGGCAACATTTCATTTTTCTGTGAGGAATCCTGAGTAAGGAATGAGTAGTGACAGAGTAGGATAGGAGGCTGCTATCAGACCGTAGCTAAAAAATACACAAACCTTCCTCTATCTCTTCACAGATCATTTTTGTTCTGTTTCTTCATCTAAAAAGCCCGAGTGGTTTTTACAGTTGTGGTGAGGAGGCTGCTCTGGCTGCGATGTGTTTGTGCAGAGATCCTCACTGCTGCCCTGCTCGCGTCGCTCTGAGCTCTCACCAAAGGCAGATTGCAGAGACAAGGAACCCAGATCCATCCTGCTGCCCTGAGCGCTGCCGTGCCCAGATAACACAGCTAATTACCGTGTGCCTATGAGGCCATAAATACCTGCTGCACTCTAAGGTTCGTGCAGGCAGCACAAAGACAAAAGTCCATTTTAGCCACGTGCCTGCATTCCTGCACTGAGAGAAATGCAGCTCTCCTTAGCTGCATTCTGGTACAAAGAGCAGTCCAAAATAAGAAAAAAAAAAAAAAACTGTCGGGCTTTCAGCTCCAGCCTATTTATCCATTGTCTTTCAAGTTCATCTCGAACATTGGGATAAACAGAGATAGGTGATCAAAGGGCTGTGTTACTTTTGGCAACACGCCCCTGCTGCAGCCAGCCTTTGATTCGTGTCCTCCGTGTCCCACAGAGCAGTTTGTGCTTCCAGGGCCAGCACAATCCAGAAGCGTGTTGCAAGCGCCTCCCTTCAGAGCAGGGCACCCATGAGGATGTGCAGGATTGTGGCCATGCAGCTGCTGCGGCTTGGTGGCTGGGCAAGGGGAAGCTCTGACCAGCCCTGCCCAGAGCATGGGGCATTCCAGGGCTGCACAGGGAAACGAACTCTGGGCTGATGGAGATATCCTCAACAGGAGGAATTCACTCTGGGCTCATGGACACATCCTGCAAAGAGCATGGGGCATTCCAGGGCTGCACAGGGAAACGAACTCTGGGCTGATGGAGATATCCTGAACAGGAGGAATTCACTCTGGGCTCATGGACACATCCTGCACAGAGCATGGGGCATTCCAGGGCTGCACAGGGAAATTCACTCTGGACGCATGGAGACATCTCTGGGCTGATGGATCCATCCTGCACAGGGAAATTCACTCTGGGCTGATGGACCCATCCTGCACAGGACTCAGCATTCCAGGGCTGCACAGGGGAAATTCACTCTGGGCTCATGGGAAAATCCTGCACAGGGAAATTCACTCTGGGCTCATGGGCAAATCCTGCCCAGGGAAATTCACTCTGGACGCATGGACACATCCTGCAAAGAGCATGGAGCATTCTAGAGCTGCCCAGGGAAATTCACTCTGGGCTGATGGACACATCCTGAACAGGGCTCAGCATTCCAGAGCTGCACAGGGGAAATTCACTCTGGGCTCATGGAGACATCTCTGGGCTGATGGATCCATCCTGCACAGGGAAATTCACTCTGGGCTCATGGGCACATCCTGCACAGAGCATGGAGCATTCCAGAGCTGCCCAGGGAAATTCACTCTGGGCTGATGGGCAAATCCTGCCCAGGGAAATTCACTCTGGGCTGATGGATCCATCCTGCACAGGGAAATTCACTCTGGGCTCATGGGCACATCCTGCACAGAGCATGGAGCATTCCAGAGCTGCACAGGGAAATTCACTCTGGGCTCACGGACACATCTCTGGGCTGATGGACACATCCTGCACAGGGAAATTCACTCTGGGCTGATGGGCAAATCCTGCACAGGGAAATTCACTCTGGGCTCACGGACACATCTCTGGGCTGATGGATCCATTCTTCACAGGGGGAATTCACTCTGGGCTGATGGACTCATCCTGCACAGGGAAATTCACTCTGGGCTCATGGACTCATCCTGCACAAGGCTCAGCACTGCTCTGGCAAAGCCCAAGGATCAGGAGATCCCCCTGGGAAGCTCAAACATGGCACACCAGTGTAGCTGTGCAATTTTTACAAGCTTCCATACATACATATATGGCTCATTTGGTGTCTGATGATAAAGGTGGGGGATGTTTTTGTCAGATATTTAATTTGTTAAGGACTTTTTTTTCATTTCTCAGACTGGCCAGTGATAATCAGGTTGATTATACTTATCAGGATATACTTCTGCTTCAACAGAAAAGCCAACTCTGATTAAATGAACGATGACGTTCACTTTGGTCTTATTTTTGAACGAACTTCTTTTTTCATTTCTTTCTGCAAGATAATAAAGACCCAAAACAATGCTATGAGCAAAACAAGTAAATTACTTGAGCAGTAATTAGCAAAGACATCAGGCCAAAGGAATGCAAACATACAAGTCTCCTGCTGGAGCTCAGAGCAGAGCCCAGTGTGCTGCGTTAGGAGATTTGTTCCATCTCTCAGCAACTGCACAGAAATGAGTGTGGACATGCCTGCTTGTACCTGAGTATTTTTAATACTTTGGAGATACACATCAAATACTCACAGGTATTCACATTCATTTATTCAGACATTCCTCACCTCCAAACCTATTTCTGGTGGAGACAGAAGCTTTGCATTAGCAGCAAATTATGCAAGGCTTTCTTCTGCCCTCCACAGAAATGGAACAGTGACACAAGGGCTTGGGTGGCTGCTGGAACATCATTGCTGAGACATCCATTTGATGCCACAGTGAGGGCAAAGAAACACCAAATTGTTTCCATCTGGGAGCTTCTGTGCTCAGACATCTCCCCAGGACACACCTGACACATTCGTCTCTTTCAAGGCTCTCTTTTGAAAATAAACCAAGGTGGATTTTCTCCTCCTCTTGGGAAAACCTTACCCTTGTAAATAAGGAACAGCAGAACCAAAAATATCTTAGGTTGGGGCAATCTGCAGATGCTTTGCCCCAGCGCTCTCTGGGTAAATTATGTAACTTCTTGTTAAATAAATTATTTAACTTCTTGTTTCAAAATTACCTATTCAAACGAAATTTTTGGGTGAAACATTCAGTACAAAGCAATAAATTATTTCCTCAAGAAATGGATTTAGATGTATCAAGTTTTCAAGTAGGATCACGCTCTTGCATTTCTTGACAGGAATGCAAGCAAAATTATTTGCCTTCTTTTTCCCCCTCTCCCTCTTCATTTATCTTTTGATAACAGTCAACTGCACTTAATATTAAAGAAGTATTGATGGTTGTAGCCACAGTTTTATTCAAAATAAAAACTGCATCATTTATATGCAAATTTAATAATATTTCAAATATACAGTATATGTATTATTATATATTAAAGATATGTGTTTTATATATTAATATATATAATATTTAAAATTTAATTTTTTAATTTAAAAATATAATATTTAAAATATATGTATATATATATATATATATATATATATATATATATAATATTTTAAAAGAGGTCCCCTCTGCTTTGTTTATACCAGGAGGGTTCAGGATATTTCCATTACAACCAAATGCCTAAATTCAGATTTTTAGTGCTACCAAAGTATATTATTGGGATTGTATAAAACAGACCTGCTCAAGAGGAATTGCCATTTCTGGAGCAATCCTTGGAAGTCTTTGAGTAAGGATAAGAAATAGGTTCCATTCTCCTGTTTGACACAATAAAACATCATGGATTTATTTAGTTTAATAGAATGTAATTCACTTGAGTATTTCACTTAAGCAGGTGGAAAATCCTAGTTTCTCTTAGGGACAGGAAATAGACTCAAGTGATTAAAAGTCTTTGGTTACTTTTCCTGGTAGCTTTTTGTTGCTTGTTTTTGCAGGAAGTTAAGAATTCTCTGAGGAAAGCTCCGAGCTGTTTGTGTGGCTTTGTGAGTAATGGAAAGAATTTACACAAAATATGCCACTGCTGGGTAGTGATATGGAACAATAAATAATAAAATAGGCAAGAGGCAGGAATTGCTCTGACTGCCTCTCTGTAAAATCCCTCTTCCTAGAGGAAAGTGGAGCAGCTCCTATGAAACAGTGGGATGATAATTGCCAGGGAAGGCTGCTTTGGAATTTGGCAAGGAGCCACAGTGCCCTAATTACCTTTACTCTGCAGTTTTGGGTCTGGAAGGAGCTGCTATTGTAGAATTCACTAATCCAGAGTAAATGGGATTGTTCTGCTGCAGCAGAAAGCTGGGCAGGCTTTCAAAAAACAAGAGTTATTGAAAATACTATTTTGGAAAAGCCTTGACAAGGATATAAAATCCCAGGTAGCCAAAGCTGAGCAGCACTGTAAATAATCCTTAATGCAGGCTATTGAAATGAACAATTATTTTCTTATGAAAATTGGTAGTTTTCCAGTCAATAACATGGAAACAGCAGTTCCAAGAAAACTTTTATCACAGAAGGCAAGAATATGGAATGATCCCTTCACAGCAACCTCATGCAGCAGAAAACTTTCAAAGCCATCAGCCCTGTAAATACCATCCTTACCACAACTATTCACTACAAGGCATAGCAGCCCTGCTCCTCATTACATTTTAAAATTTATTTTAAATTAATGACTGCCATCAGGACAGGCAGTGTCAGCACAATTCACTGCACGGTGAAGCAGCCGTGGCTGTGCCACACATTTCCCTTCTCTGGGTTTCTGAGCCTCCCCCAGCTGGTGGCTGTGATTTCCTGGCTGATAGTGCCAGGAAATAAAAGTAAAGAAGTGAACAAGCAGCTGTTATCAGCAGCCTGGAGCAGAGTGTGCCAGGGCTGCTGCCACCAGCACCCGCCTGGGTTTCCCTGCTCAGCACTCAGCTGAAAGGCTTTGGTGAGTAATTCACACGGTCACACGGATTCACTGAGTCAGGCTGCACGTTTCCTTAAAGAACTGGGAGGTTTTTGGCTGAATTTCCAGGCACAAGCAGCAGCAGTATGGGTGGAATCCAGCAGTATCACTCCTCCCAGGTGATGCACTCACAGCATGCACGGCTCTGACCAGCTCCGGGGCTCTGTCAAAGGCTCAAATTTCAGTGGGAAAACCAAGATGTTGTGTTTGCTTAATTATCTTATCATAAAAAAAACCTAAACCATATTTAAGGTAGCAGCAATTTTAATTGAATAGTTTAGAAAATATATAAATAAGGGATAATTTGGTTCAAATAATAGCGCATAAGCAAAAACAACTGCGGGGTACGGAGGGCAGAGTTCAATGACCCTTGCCACTTCACATCCAAGCTTGCTAAGTGAAAATTACTCTTTATATGCCATGTGTTAATACTATCTCCTTTTATTTTGACTCTTTATATGCTATGTGTTAATACTATCTCCTTTTATTTTGACTCTTTATATGCTATGTGTTAATACTATCTCCTTTTATTTTGACTCTTTATATGCTATGTGTTAATACTATCTCCTTTTATTTTCGGTTCGTCACTTTTCTGTCTCCGCCTTCATTACCACCTTTACCACGCATGCGCCACCACTCGGTTTGGTGGTCGCACAAGTCTTTGGGGGTCGTCACTGATGAAGGCCCTGTAGTCTTCTTCGTTGTCCTTTAATTCACCTTTGGGTTAAACATGTGCACCAAGCCAGTACAATGTAAGCCAAGACTAACATATCACTATATCTACATATCAAAGCAATAAATCCCTTATAATTAGCATTTTTTGGGACTGAACCAGGTTCTTGGTCATTTTTAGCAACTGTATCTTCAGCTTCTTTCCCGTGGTCCTTGAAGACATCTGCTGGGAAGGGGGTGGGTGGAGCCCCTCCTCTCCCTCTCTTCCTTGGCATTACAACTTTTAACTATTCTATTATTCTCAAATATTAATTACTGTGTCAATATTGATTACTGTTTCAATTTTTATTAGCACGAATCATACCTATTTATCACAAAGATTTGGTCAAGAAAAGAGAAGAGCAGGGTTTGGTTAAACTGTCTGAAGCTCATCTTTTCCTCTGTGAATCAAAAAGTAGGAGAAGTAGGAGCAGTGCTGTGCTTTAGGGCTGAGGTACAGATTCACATGTACCTGTAATTATATCCTGAGTAATTGGATTGTTTCTGCAGCAGAAACCTGCTGGACACTCTTTCAAAAGAATAAGAACACACCAGAGAGAGCATTTTGTACAAGCAGACTTGCCAAGGATGTAAAATCAAAGGGTGCCAAAGGCACAGCCCGTTTCCCTCTCTGCCCCTCTCACCCCGGAGCAGCACTCACCCTGAGCCAGATTTTATTTTGTATTTATTTTCCCTTCCAGCAGCCCAGCTCTCCTTGAGCAAGGCCAGGGCAGGCCGAGGTGTGCAGGCGCTGGAATCTCCCCATTTGGCAGCAGCCCACGAGCAGAGCTGCCGGCTGGGAAGCTGCAGCCCGAGCAGCTGGAAACCCACAGAGAGCAGCTCTGCATATGCACAGTGCATCTCAAAGGGCAGCCCTGCGCACTCAGCTCTTTATCACCCTCACGTGAGCAGCAATATCGTTAGATACAGTCAGAGCTGAGGACCTTAATTATTTTTTAATCTGTTGTTCAGAATTCCACACGCGTTATAATTCATTTGCCTGCCACGGGTATCAGCAGGTTTGAAGAAAGCCCGCGCGGCTTCTTCAAAATGTTATAAAAAATAACAACAGCAGCAAATTGGAAGGCAAGAAAATTTGCTGATAAACAAAATTTTCAAGATACTTGAGATTAAAAGACAGATATTGAAAAAGTGCAATATCAGATGATGAAATTGTTGATTACACCTTTAGAAGTGGATGCAAAGCAACAGTCTTAGGAAAAGACAACCTAAATTAAACTCTGTGTGCGTTACCAGCCAGGTTCTGGTTTAGCTCTTATCAACCAGACAAAGACAGGTGGGATTTACTGGGAAGAGCTCCCTAAAAATGCCAGCTGAGTGCTCAGCAATGCTTAAAACAAGAAACAACACCAGCAGTTCAGATGGGAGAGAGATGACAAGAAAACAGAAGAGAGGATTTAGTTAAATTGCAGAATTTAAGGATGTGCCCACATTTTGAACACAGCATGAAGGAGGGTTCCTGCACTGCCATTTGGATGTAACCAAGTTCAGAGGAGCAGAAAAGAGCAGCAGGGATTGGCAGAGAGAAACCAGCATGAGAAGCAGCTAAAGGCGTTAGGGGAGGAAAGGATGAGACAAAAAATGGAGTTATTTTCACAAGATCAGCCCCTCTCACATGGCCCATCCTGAAGAGGTTTGAGAAAGGGAGAGCAGGGGCTGTGCTGGGGGTTTGTGGAGATTCCCCATCAAACCACGGCAGGTGCTGCAGGCAAACACCACAGGGCATTTCTGCCCCTCTGCCCTCCAGGGCTGCCACAGCCCAGGAAAGCTTTGCCTGAACTGGAGGCTGATTTCTGTTTCTGGGCGTTTGAAATTCTCTCCTGATTTCTCTAAGTTGCCATTTGGGATTTGTGCGGAGCTTGCTATGATTTTGTATTTGAAATACAAAAGCCAAAAGCTTTTAAATTGTCATTTAGAAACAACTTACACTGTGACAAATTGCTCCTTGGCAGCTAACCCTGCTCTTTGTTTATCCTGCTTAGATTTGGAGGGAAAGATCCTTTTAGTTATTTTTTTTTTTAAATAAAAATCTCTAGATTATGTTGAGTCTCTGAACAAGTTTCAAGCATTTTATCTTTTTAGCTGTTACTTCAAAATGCAGATGTTGATAAAATCAGTAATCTGTTATTGAAAAATAAGTAATGTGTTATTAACACACATGGAATCCGCATCTGCCAAGCCAGGCCAGCCTAGGATTTTCAAAATAATTATGGCACAGCTTTAGTGATGCTCTGGTTCCCTCCCCCAGTCCTGGAGAGCACGTTTTGCCATGCCTGACCTTTGTTTAATTAAGTAGGATAAACACAGAGTTGTTCCTCCAACACAGAAAAAAATACCAATATGTCATGTCAATATTTAGAACTGTTTTGACAGTAAAGCAGAAAACCCACAGGGTTTAATTGGGAAGGGTTAAAAGCTGTGCTGTGTTTACAAAAATTCTACAAATAACTTAAAAAATCCTTGACAGGTAAATCCTAAAGAAACATTTGGGGTGTTAATTCTGGGATGAAGGTGCAGAGAGTATATAAGAAGATGTTGAACTCAGAGTTTTTGTTTATATAGAGCTTGGCAACACAAAGCCCCATGAATGTGTGCAAGATGTTTTTAAAAAGCAAGTTGAAAGGGTTGTCATCCCAGATTTCTCACAAATAAATAAAATTAAGGGAAAAAAAGAAAAAAAAAAAAAAAAAAAAAGAGAGGATGGGAGAGGAAAGAGAAATAAAATAACATTTTCCCCTGCAGGTTTTCTGGAGCGAACAGCAGACTCAACCCAACAGACAGTTTGCACAAAGCCAGGCTTAAAAGAGAAGCAAAATAAGGAAGTCTGCAATAAAAAAATTAAAAAAAAAACCCAGAAGTTCCCCAACTAAATAAATGTTCAGCGCTAAAATTTCTCAGGCGGATTCTAGGAACTCAGTGCTATCACCACAGGCTACAAAAATAACCCCCGAGGAGTCACACGGGGCGGCTTCATGGCAGTGTGGAATCAGTCCTTGCTTTTTTGAAACTGAAAAATCTCCATTCAGGCAAACTGCAGGGAAAAGCAGAAGGCACAGAGAGGGCAGTGGGCCAGGTCAGGGCAGCCCAGCTGTGCCCTCCTGGTGCTGCAGCTGCGTCCTGGGAGAACACAGAAATCTCTGCGGCAACTGGAAAAGAGCAGAGTGCTGAGCTCTGACTGGTTAAAAAATAATTTAATAAATAATTTAGAATACACTGGAAAAGACCAGGGTGCTGAGCTCTGACTGGTTAAAAATAATAATAAAAAATCCTTTAGAATACACTGGAAAAGAGCAGAAAGCTGAGCTGTGACTGGTTAAAGATAATACAACAACCTTTGAGATTTCCATTACAATACACTGCAAAAGACCAGAGTGCTGAGAGGTGATTGGTTAAAGATAATAATAAAAAAATAATTACAACAACTTTTGAGATCTCCATTAGAATACACTGGGAAAAACCAGAGTGCTGAGCTGTGACTGATTAAAGAAAATAATTTTTAAAAATACAACAACTTTTGAGATTTCCATTAGAATACACTGGGAAAGACCAGGGTGTTGAGCTGTGACTGATTAAAAATAATTTTAAAATACAACAACTTTGGAGATTTCCATTAGAATACACTGGAGAAGACCAGGGTGCTTAGCTGTGACTGGTTAAAAATAATAATAAAAAATCGTTTAGAATACACTGGAAAAGAGCAGAAAGCTGAGCTGTGACTGGTTAAAAAAAATAATAAAAAATCCTTTAGAATACACTGGAAAAGAGCAGTGCACTGAGCTGTGACTGGTTGGCAGTAATAATAAAAAAATAATTACAACAATTTTTGAGATCTCCATTAGAATACACTGGGAAAGACCAGAATGTTGAGCTGTGACTGGTTAAAAATAATTTAAAAATACAACAACTTTTGGGATTTCCATTAGAATACACTGGAAAAGACCAGGGTGCTGAGCTCTGACTGGTTAAAAATAAAATTAAAAATCCTTTAGAATACACTGGAAAAGAGCAGAAAGCTGAGCTGTGACTGGTTAAAAATAATTTTAAAATACAACAACTTTTGAGACTTCCATTAGAATACACTGTGAAAGACCAGAGTGCTGAGCTGTGACTGGTTGACAATAATAATAAAAAAATAATTACAACAATTTTTGAGATCTCCATTAGAATACACTGGGAAATGCCAAAGTGCTGAGCTGTGACTGGTTAAAAATCATTTTAAAATACAACAACTTTTGAGATTTCCATTAGAATACATGGAAAACATGAGAGTGCTGAGCTGTGACTGATTAAAAATAATTCAAAAGTAACTTAGAATACACTGGAAAAAAAGCAGAAAGCTGAGCTGTGACTGGTTAAAGATAATAAAATAAAATAATTTAGAATACACTGGAAAAGAGCAGAAAGCTGAGCTGTGACTGGCTAAAAGTAATTTAAAAATACAACAAATTTTGAGATTTCCATTAGAATACGGTGGAAAAGACCAGAGTGCTGAGCTGTGACTGGTTAAAAATAATAATAAAAAATCCTTTAGAATACACTGGAAAAGAGCAGAAAGCTGAGCTGTGACTGGTTAAAGATAATTTAATAAATAATTTAGAATACACTGGAAAAGAGCAGAGTGCTGAGCTGTGACTGGTTAAAAAATAATTTAATAAATCCTTTAGAATACACTGGAAAAGATCAGGGTGCTGAGCTGTGACTGGTTAAAAATAATAATAAAAAATCCTTTAGAATACACTGGAAAAGAGCAGAAAGCTGAGCTGTGACTGGTTAAAAGTAATTTAAAAATACTACAACTTTTGAGACTTCCATTAGAATACAGTGGAAAAGACCAGAGTGCTGAGCTGTGACTGGTTAAAAAATAATTTAATAAACCCTTTAGAATACACTGGAAAAAAGCAGAGTGCTGAGCTGTGACTGGTTAAAAATAATAATACAAAATCCTTTAGAATGCACTGGAAAAGAGCAGAAAGCTGAGCTGTGACTGGTTAAAAGTAATTTAAAAATACTACAACTTTTGAGACTTCCATTGGAAAAGAGCAGAGTGCTGAGCTATGACTGGTTAAAAATAATTTTGAAAATACAACTTTGGAGATTTCCATTAGAATGCAGTGGAAAAGAGCAGAGTGCTGAGCTGGTTAAGGATAATTAATGGCTGGATGCTGTGTGTTAATCACTGATGGCAGCAGAGAGCATCATTCCATTGCCCTGCTGCATGAGATCATTGGCCAAGTGGGTATTTGTAACCACATGAGAGAGGTATTGCTCCTTCCAGCGTGGAATATGGCCAGAAAAGGGGGAAAAAATAAGTTTTAGAATGTTCTTTATGAGAGAACAAGCAGCAAAGTGGCTCTGCTGTGAGCTGGACGTGGCGTGCCAGGCCCATCTTTCAGAACTGATGTTGAATTGAAATCAGCAATTGAATTGATTTCTGCAATTCATTGATTCTGTAATTGAATTTATTCTGCATTTTCCCCCGCCATGGCAGCAGGGAGGAGCTCAGCAGCAGCCTCATTTATTCTCATTGCCCAGCTCCATCCATTCCAGGTTTCCTTTCTACAACACCTGAATGTTCAACTCTGATGCTTTGTGCCACTTAATTCTCTTCACAGAGCTGTGTGTTCATAGGGAAATGTTGTGGTTTTGAGACAGAATGCACAATAAAAATATACACAACAACATCGTGGCAAATTTTAGATGCTAATGAGCAACAACTACAAAGGGTTTGGATTTAAGGCAGTGAAGGGCTCAAATTGTGCCTCTACCAGAAACTCCTCAGCCAAGTCAAGGAGTAATTGAATTTAGCAGCTCTGAAATGTTTTACTGGCTCTGAGATGAAGCTAAAAGCAATAAAGAGATTTCCAAGAATGGCAAAATGGCTTTGTTAGTGATAGTGGGGATCAGTTTGGAAATATTGTGAGGTGGGAAGGAATGAAAGCAGGAATTGCCTGAATTTTGTACATCTGCATTGTATTGTACACCTGGAGCTTTCAAGGCATCAAATCTGAGCTGTGAAATCACACTAAAATAAAAATAGATAACCCTGTTTGTTCCTGTTTGTTGTTCTGCTCTGTGCCCAGAAGATAAGGGGATATCTCAGGTTATGAGCACCACTCTCAGGTCAAATTCAAGAGCTCTTATTCTCATATAAATGAGAATAAGAAATTTAAAAAAATTAAAAGTATAAAAAAATTAAAAATTAAAAAATTAAAAATACAATTAATATATAAAAATATATAATAAATTAATAAATAATAAATAAATTAAATAAATATTTAAAATATCTAATTAATTAATATATAAAATATATAATAA